>NC_092104.1:9715817-9743317 GCF_045679555.1 Salvelinus alpinus | reverse complement strand
TACAATTAACTGTTGTATAAATACTTTCGTAAAATAAAACTATACTATAGTAATTAATGTAGTGTTTTTGCGGATTGTAGTGTACTGTAGTATTTACCATAGTGTTTGTGTTTTATCTTCAACATAGAAGTGGATGCTTTGTCCTTCAGGAAACCTTCTGGAGAAGTACTAATAGAGCAGTCTGGTACGTCTGGAGTCCGTATGAGAACGGACAATAACTTGTAGGGAACACAATATGATTCTATACTTGGCATGTAGGTTTCTTACTTACGGGTGGCACATATTGCGATATGGGGGAGGGGAATGGGCAGGGTATATGCAAATTTAAATACTGGAGTATTTACTATAGTTTTTTTAAAAGTGTTGTGTTTTTGCAGACTGTAGTGTTTTTGTGGACATTACTGTAGTATTTACTCTAGTGTTTTTGTGGACATTACTGTAGTATTTACTCTAGTGTTTTTGTGGACATTACTGTAGTATTTACTACAGTGTTTGTATTTGCTGATAATACTGTAGTATTTAGTGTAGTATTCTACAATATTCTATAGTAAGCACCATACATGATCGAGGGATACTACAGTGTGTAGTATTGTATTCTACAGTTTACAATAGAATTCTGTAGTATTCTATAGTAAACTGTAGTATTTTTTCTGTGGATGGGGCTGATGCTTTTTATTTGAATTCCTGGATTTCCCCTTTAAAGGCATCGTTTCCCCAGATTTGGGAAGTCAACAGTCTTTAATTGGGCTTCTTATCTTGTATCTGGTCTGTACAGTATAACACAGAGTAGCAGTTCAGGAACGTAGCTGGAGGGGAGGACAAAGAGCATTAGTGCATTAAGAGAAGGATTAAGTTAAAGTTGCTGACATCAACCTAGTAATCATTGTTGAGGAGGGAGGCTATCCATGTCACTAACTCAACATCTTGCCCCTGAGGTAAACATCAACCTCCTAGTAATCAACGTTGAGGAGGGAGGCTATCCATGTCACTAACTCAACATCTTGCCCCTGAGGTAAACATCAACCTCCTAGTAATCAACGTTGAGGAGGGAGGCTATCCATGTCACTAACTCAACATCTTGCCCCTGAGGTAAACATCAACCTCCTAGTAATCAACGTTAAGGAGGGAGGCTATCCATGTCACTAACTCAACATCTTGCCGCTGAGGTAAACATCAACCTCCTAGTAATCAACGTTGAGGAGGGAGGCTATCCATGTCACTAACTCAACATCTTGCCCCTGAGGTAAACATCAACCTCCAAGTAATCAACGTTGAGGAGGGAGGCTATCCATGTCACTAACTCAACATCTTGCTGCTGAGGTAAACATCAACCTCCTAGTAATCAACGTTAAGGAGGGAGGCTATCCATGTCACTAACTCAACATCTTGCTGCTGAGGTAAACATCAACCTCCTAGTAATCAACGTTGAGGAGGGAGGCTATCCATGTCACTAACTCAACATCTTGCCCCTGAGGTAAACATCAACCTCCTAGTAATCAACGTTGAGGAGGGAGGCTATCCATGTCACTAACTCAACATCTTGCCCCTGAGGTAAACATCAACCTCCTAGTAATCAACGTTGAGGAGGGAGGCTATCCATGTCACTAACTCAACATCTTGCTGCTGAGGTAAACATCAACCTCCTAGTAATCAACGTTGAGGAGGGAGGCTATCCATGTCACTAACTCAACATCTTGCCCCTGAGGTAAACATCAACCTCCTAGTAATCAACGTTGAGGAGGGAGGCTATCCATGTCACTAACTCAACATCTTGCCCCTGAGGTAAACAACAACATCCTGAGTTTGAACTCAAATGCACAACCAACTGAGTAAGATTAGATTTAAAACACACATGTAGGCAGGTTCACAGGCTCTCTCTCTCTCTCACACACACAGAGACAACGTTTTTGCATTTTAAAGACAAGCTTTACATTGAAAATGCCATTGGTCATGAACCTATGACAACCAGGAGAGTATAGTGGCCTTAACTTTAGTGTAACGAGTGCGTTGAGAGTCGGGAAGCAAGTTCAGGGAGTGAATGTTTTAATAAATAACACAAACAATGACCACGACACACAAACAATGACCACGACACACAAACAATGCACCGACGTGAAAACGAAGTCAATAACACCTGAGGGGGGAAAAACCAAGGGGAGTGACAGATGTAGGGAAGATAATCAAGGAGGTGATGGAGTCCAGGTGAGTGTCATGAGGCGCAGGTGCGCGAGACGATGGTGACAGGTGTGCGGGATAATCATCAGCCTGATGACCTAGAGGTTTAGCTGACATTTAGAGGCTTTTATAAATCCTTTTCAGCTGCTACTGTAACATGCCTGTGTATATCAGAGGAAAAAAACTCTGACAAGAAATAGCTGGTAAATGACCCAACATGTTTGATTACGTGTATTCTATTATTCTAAAATGTTACTATTCTAAAAGTTGTAACCTGTTGTGTTATGTCTCGTTCTAAACCAGAATACTAATCATGTGAGATCTGAGTCCTCCACACATAGTATATTCAGAGGCTTTCTCCTCGTTTTCTCCCCTTCGCTCCTCTGGCTCCCTAGCTGCCTCATATGAGCGTCACGGTGGAGCTCTCACAAGCCCAGGGCTCCAGCCACAACACACCCGAGAGAGAGAGAGAGAGCGAGTGTGTGTGTGTGTGTGTGTGTGTGTGTGTGTGTGTGTGTGTGTGTGTGTGTGTGTGTGTGTGTGTGTGTGTGTGTGTGTGTGTGTGTGTGTGTGTGTGTGTGTGTGTGTGTGTGTGTGTGTGTGTTATGTTGATGCCTAGGGGTCTGTCTGATTGAGGTCTATGTAATTGTCCATAGGCCTATCGTTGCCCACCCTGACGGACAAACTCAGAGCATGTGAAAACGGTTTTCCTGCCAATAACGTCTCTTTCCACTCCTGAGGTCGGAATGAGAACACGGTCACATGGCAGGTAATTAGTTTGACTCCCAAACCACATACACACACACACACACACTTTTTTACCACTTCTTCACTTGGTCATATACAGTACACACTGTCTCTCTCGATGTGAAATGTAATCAGTGTGAAATGGCTAGCTAGTTAGCGTTTCGCTAGTAGCGCTCAATCGGTGACAACACTCGATCTGAGGCCTTGAAGTAGTTGTTTCCTTTGCTCTGCAACGACCGCGGCTATGTGGAGCGATAGGTAATGATACTTTGTGGGTTACGGCTGTCGACGTGTTCAGAGGGTCGCTGGTTGGAGCCCAGGATATGGACTGAAGCTACACAGTACACTCTCTCTCTCAACATACTACCTCACAACATCGTATTTGAATGTTGTCTTGCACTTTGTTGATAATACCTTTGTTATTCACTTTCTGAAATAATGTGTCCCTGTAAGCTAACCAAAGATAACCAGGTCCCAAATCTGTTTGTGCAGTCTTACCAGAAGTAGCAATGATGGTAGGAGTTGACAAGAGAGCACAAACAGATCTGGGACCAGGTTAAAACAATAATTTAACCACCACCAATGTTTTTTTCCACCAACACTTCACATATGGTTTCACCCCCCGCCCCCCCAGATACCTAATTACGTAGAAATAAAATTACTAGAACGGACATTCCCATTCAAGTTAATGTTCTGTCATTATTTCTATGCCTAATTAGTGTATTTTTCCCTAGTTTGGCTCAGTGGCTGAGACTACACAACTATACAA
The DNA here is from genome assembly GCF_045679555.1 of Salvelinus alpinus. Lineage (NCBI taxonomy): Eukaryota > Metazoa > Chordata > Actinopteri > Salmoniformes > Salmonidae > Salvelinus > Salvelinus alpinus. The sequence goes on along the minus strand of NC_092104.1, from coordinate 9,739,626 downwards.
CGCATCAATGGCTAATGAAGTTACTTTGGTCACCTGAGTACCATAGAAGATTCTAAAGAGAAAGGGAACCATAGAAGATTCTAAAGAGAACCATAGAAGATTCTAAAGAGAACCATAGAAGATTCTAAAGAGAAAGGGAACCATAGAAGATTCTAAAGAGAAAGAGAACCATAGAAGATTCTAAAGAGAACCATAGATGATTCTAAAGAGAAAGGGAACCATAGAAGATTCTAAAGAGAACCATAGATGATTCTAAAGAGAAAGGGAACCATAGAAGATTCTAAAGAGAAAGAGAACCATAGAATATTCTAAAGAGAAAGGGAACCATAGAAGATTCTAAAGAGAACCATAGAAGATTCTAAAGAGAAAGAGAACCATAGAAGATTCTAAAGAGAAAGAGAACCATAGATGATTCTAAAGAGAAAGAGAACCATAGAAGATTCTAAAGAGAACCATAGAAGATTCTAAAGAGAACCATAGAAGATTATAAAGAGAAAGGGAACCATAGAAGATTCTAAAGAGAAAGAGAACCATAGAAGATTCTAAAGAGAACCATAGAAGATTCTAAAGAGAAAGAGAACCATAGAAGATTCTAAAGAGAAAGAGAACCATAGAATATTCTAAAGAGAAAGAGAACCATAGAAGATTCTAAAGAGAACCATAGATGATTCTAAAGAGAAAGAGAACCATATAAGATTCTAAAGAGAACCATAGAAGATTCTAAAGAGAAAGAGTACCATAGAAGATTCTAAAGAGAAAGGGAACCATATATGATTCTAAAGAGAACCATAGAAGATTCTAAAGAGAACCATAGATGATTCTAAAGAGAAAGGGAACCATAGATGATTCTAAAGAGAAAGGGAACCATAGATGATTCTAAAGAGAACCATAGATGATTCTAAAGAGAAAGAGAACCAGAGAAGATTCTAAAGAGAACCATAGAATATTCTAAAGAGAAAGAGAACCATAGAAGATTCTAAAGAGAAAGGGAACCATAGATGATTCTAAAGAGAAAGAGAACCATAGAAGATTCTAAAGAGAAAGAGAACCATAGAAGATTCTAAAGAGAACCATAGAAGATTCTAAAGAAGCCCACATGCCATGTGAGTCTGGGCCAAACTGCCTCTCTCTGACCAAATGTTCCCACAGGGGCGTTTTGTCTTGTGTCTTTGACTGTTGAATGATCTCATTTATGATTGAAGAAGAGAAAGCGATAATGAGTGTGTTTGGAGTCTGATGAGAGATGCTGAAAGTGTTCAAAGAGTCCAGGGTCCGTATTCAGAAAGCGTCTCAGAGTAGGAGTGTTAATCTACTTTCAGGCCATGAATGAAACAATGACTGCTTTTTAAATCCTTCTAAATAGTTGCTAAATGGTTGCTTTTCTCTCTCTCCTCGTCCATTCATGTCTGGTCTACCTTAGTCATAAAACACACCATTCAAAGCCATCATAGCAATCCCCATCATTTGCGCATCCAATTTGTCATTGTTGGTTAACAGCAGGTGGGTGCTGCTAAATGGATGGTGAGGTGAATGTAAAGTGTTGTGAGACCAAGTGGAAAGACGCAATATATATGGAAGCCATAACAGCCAAATGAAACCAATTCAATTAGGTGAACATTTCACAGTCATACAGAGTGAAGACTTTAAGCATTTATTCTACTGGCAGTGGGCCATCCCTACAGATGTTTTTAAGCACACACACGCAGGGCAGGCTATGTAGCAGAGCTTGTAGTGGGTTGACAGCAGGGCATGGTTGTTGAGTGAGGAGTGTATACCGGGGGGCATGCTTCCTGTCTTGCGTTATTAATTCCTGATGTTCACAGTTGACCTACCGTTCACACTACGAACTAGTCTGGGATGCTGGGCCGTAAATGAATGTGTGTGATAGCGAGAGAGAGGGAGCCTATGTATTATTTTAACTATCAATTCATGTTTATGTATTTTGTAGTATGGAAGTCAGGTGTCATTCCATGAGACGGTTAAGGTGAAACAAAGGTTATTAACCGTTCATACTGATAAAGCCCAATAACCTGTACTGTAAATACAGTACCTGTAAATCTAGCTTTGGCCCTGCACTCAGGTAATAGCAAAAGACTGGCATAGACCGACAATAGACTGTCTCCCCTCACCGCCTTCACAGAAAACAATTCCCTTTTATACCCAGGGCCGCTTCAACTAATGTGTAATATAGATAATTTAGTATTGGAGAATAAAGGAGAACAAAGCAGCAAGGAGGCTCATAGAGAAACACAAAGAGAGAAGACAGAGAGAACACTTCTCTGACAGCCATATAATGAGTCTATTTGAAGATCTCACATCATTTTATTGTCTTTATCTTCTGTTCAGTTCTGCTCTGTTCTGTGTGCTTTAGACGAGAGGACTGCCTTGGAAAGAAAAGCTTGGAGCGAGCACAGGTCTCAAGTAAATTACCCATGTTTATTTATTTTGAGACGTCGCCCGCCGCCCCCTTAAGCGGGCCACCCTCTGGGTTTCTCATCGACCCGACTGCCGTGCGCCCAATCTCATTCAGATGAGACGCTCTTGCCTTGAAAGACAAAAATAAAGAGTCTCACGCTTGAAAAAGTGTTTTTATAACGAAGAAAAAGGAGGGGGTTGAGCGAGGAGGAGGAGGGGAGGGAGGGCAGCGGCGACGGGTATAGAGGAGAGAGATAAACTAAGAAGAGCCTGGAAGGAGACGGAGAGAGAGGGAGAGATGGGGGAGGGAAGGAAAGAGAGAGATAGACTTCAGACTTAAACCAAGACCCAGACACAGTCTGAGAAGCAGACAAAGAGGAAGAGAAAGTTGGGGACCTTCGTTGGATTAGTTGGAAGCTGGGATCAGAGCTCTAGTTAGCTGGAGCCTCACAAGGACATGAACAGAGGGGAATAAGATGATAAACTAACGAGGGAGGGAGGGAGGGAGGGAGGGAGGGAGGGAGGGAGGGAGGGAGGGAGGGAGGGAGGATGAGATGAACGAGGGACGAGAGGAAGAAGTGGAAACGGGTATGAGAGGGTCCCAGGGGATTAGGAGGGGAGCAGGATTGCTCGGTGAAGTGCACCCCCCACGGAGAACCTCGACAGGGGGGCAGAAAATCTCTCTACCTACCCCCCACAGAGAGAGGGAGAGAGAACGAGAGAGCGAGCACAGAGCAGAAACATAGAGATGGAGACTAATATAACTGTTGAAAAGGGCATATGCAGCAAATAAAGTGTGTATCGGGGTTGGGGGGAGGTGGGGTTGGGGGGAGGTGGGGTTGGGGGGAGGTGGGGTTGTGGGGAGGTGGGGAAGGGGGGGTATTTCTGGAGATGTTTGAATAGCAGGGGGTCTATATTTTCCATAGCCCACTTCCCTCATATCTTCATATCCTCCACTCCTCTGTCTCCAGTCATTTCAGATACTATTCACTAAATGGGGTGTATGGGGGGTGTATTATATGTGGTGTGTACAGTATCTGGATCCAGAGTAGATTATGGGAATATAAAGCTGAACACTAAAAGCTCTGACGAGACCCTTCCAATACACCTGATTGGGAAGGTCTTTTCTCAAGGTTTCATGGTTAGATTGGTCTCTTGAAGAGCTTTGTTGTATTAAATAGCTTGTTTCAGTCATGCTTGTACTTTTACATATAATATATTTGATAATATAAAATTATAGTAAAAAGGCTATTTAAGAAAATGATTTCATCTAAATCAGACTTACGCTGAACACATACAGTTTATATGTACTGTTCGTGTCCCAGGTACCAACCTCCAACCAACCAGATTTTTATCGATCTTATAGTCCTATTCTCGACACATTCCTGACTACAAGTTCTAATAGAGTCCACTGAGTGTACAAAACATTAGGAACACCTTCCTACTATTGACTTGCAACCCCCTTTTGCCCTCAGAACAGCCTCAATTCGTCAGGGCATGCTGGACCATGTTGACTCCAATGCTTCTCGCAGTTGTGTCAAGTTGGCTGGATGTCCTTTGGGTGGTGGACCATTCTTGATACACAACTGTTGAGTGTGAAAAACCCAGCAGTGTTGCAGTTCTTGACACAAACCGGTGCTCCTGGCACCTACTACCATACCCTGTTCAAAGGCACTTAAATCTTTTGTCTTGCCCATTCACACTATGAATGGCACCCATACACAATCCATGTCTCAATTCTCTCACAGCTTACAGCTCATTCTTCTTCAACCTGTCTCCTCCCCTTCATCTACACTGGTGACATCAATAAGGGATCAGCTTTCACCTGGATTCACCTGGTCAGTCTACGGAAAGAGAAGATGTTGCGAATGTTTTGTACACTCAGTTGTCTGTATAACCTTGAGCATTTCGAAAAGTACATTGGTGATGTCTCATTGGAATGTAAGGTGGACTCAGTGCATTTTCTGCGTTCATCTATTCTACAATAATTACTATTGATAATACATTCCTTACGAAAATTAAAGGAGAATACACGAGGGCTAAGATGTACTTGTGTCGCCCAAAGATTTAAACGTTATTTATTAAGGAAAGAAAAACTTTTTTCTTCCTCATTTTCCAATGCATATCTTACGGTAAGATGTTTCAAGATGTCTTCACAAATGACATCTCAAGCCCTGGTGATGACTGGGTATGTATGAGATGTCAAACAGAAACAATATATTTGGGTTGTTTTTCCTTGATTTATACCGCCTCATTGTAACTTATTCAGGGGAGAAGGGGGGGGGGGGCGTTATGTTCTATGTTCCTTCAAGGTGTTAGAACGTAATGTTCTATGTTCCTTCAAGGTATTAGAACGTTATGTTCTATGTTCCTTCAAGGTGTTAGAACGTTATGTTCTATGTTCCTTCAAGGTGTTAGAACGTTATGTTCTATGTTCATTCAAGGTGTTAGAACGTTATGTTCTATGTTCCTTCAAGGTGTTAGAACGTTATGTTCTATGTTCCTTCAAGGTGTTAGAACGTTATGTTCTATGTTCCTTCAAGGTGTTAGAATGGTATGTTCTATGTTCCTTCAAGGTGTTAGAACGTTATGTTCTATGTTCCTTCAAGGTATTAGAATGTTATGTTCTATGTTCCTTCAAGGTGTTAGAATGTTATGTTCTATGTTCCTTCAAGGTATTAGAATGTTATGTTCTATGTTCCTTCAAGGTGTTAGAATGTTATGTTCTATGTTCCTTCAAGGTGTTAGAATGTTATGTTCTATGTTCCTTCAAGGTATTAGAATGTTATGTTCTATGTTCCTTCAAGGTGTTAGAATGTTATGTTCTATGTTCCTTCAAGGTGTTAGAACGTTATGTTCTATGTTCCTTCAAGGTGTTAGAATGTTATTTTCTATAAATCAGAGAGAAGAAAGGGAGAGAGGGGTTGATGGAGCGAGAGGAGGAGGGGCCGGGTGGCAGAGGAGGGGAGGGGGAGGCGGAACTAGGAATTTCCCTAAGGGGTTTTTGTGTTTGCTCTCTCTCTCACTCGGTCAACCGCAAAGCAAAGTCACATACACTCTCACTCATTCTCTCTTTTTGACACAGAACCAGAGACGCACGTGACACATACACATACACACACACTCACAGACACCACTCCTTAGCATAGCGGGACAAGCAGCTCACAAACAACAGAGACATCTACTTGGATTTTCTAAGAGGCTTTAAGAAGAGCCCAGACACAGAGGACTGGAGAGAAGAGACCAGACACAGAGGACTGGAGAGAAGAGACCAGACACAGAGGACTGGAGAGAAGAGACTGGACACAGAGGACTGGAGAGAAGAGACCAGACACAGAGGACTGGAGAGAAGAGACCAGACACAGAGGACTGGAGAGAAGAGACCAGACACAGAGGACTGGAGAGAAGAGACCAGACACAGAGGACTGGAGAGAAGAGACCAGACACAGAGGACTGGAGAGAAGAGACCAGACACAGAGGACTGGAGAGAAGAGACCAGACACAGAGGACTGGAGAGAAGAGACCAGACACAGAGGACTGGAGAGAAAAAGAGTAGGAAGACAGCGGAAGCCACAGAAAGAGGAAGAGAAGAGACAAGAGGAACACCAGACCGGAGTCCCAGTGACTCAGGTAAGACCTCACTCTCTCTCCCTACAGTATGTCTCTTATTCATACACTGAATCTCTCACCCACTCTTCCGGTCTCACTTTCTCTCTCTATCGCTTTTTTAACTCTTCCTCTCAGAGGAAGTGGTCTGTGAATGTCGGTTTGTTCTGAGAGTCATACCGTGTGTGTGTGTGTGTGTGTGTGTGTGTGTGTGTGTGTGTGTGTGTGTGTGTGTGTGTGTGTGTGTGTGTGTGTGTGTGTGTGTGTGTGTGTGTGTGTGTGTGTGTGTGTGTGTGTGTGTGTGTGTGTGTGTGTGTGTGTGTGTGTGTGTGTGTGTGTGTGTGTGCATGCGTGCAGGAGAGAGAAAGAGAGGTTACTGATATGGTCTGTTTGGCAACAGTTAGTGGAAGAGTTGTGGTATGTGGATAAACTGGTAGTGATGGACACGCAAAATGTGTTGTGGCATGTAGGAAACATTCTGTTAGTTAATCATAACTCCAGGTAGTAAACATTCTGTTAGTTAATCATAACTCCAGGTAGTAAACACTCTGTTAGTTAATCATAACTCCAGGTAGTAAACATTCTGTTAGTTAATCATAACTCCAGGTAGTAAACATTCTGTTAGTTAATCATAACTCCAGGATAGTAAACACTCTGTTAGTTAATCATAACTCCAGGTAGTAAACATTCTGTTAGTTAATCATAACTCCAGGTAGTAAACACTGTTAGTTAGTCATAACTCCAGGGTAGTAAACATTCTGTTGGTTAATCATAACTCCAGGGTAGTAAACATTCTGTTAGTTAATCATAACTCCAGGGTAGAAACACTGTTAGTTAATCATAACTCCAGGTAGTAAACATTCTGTTAGTTAATCATAACTCCAGGTAGTAAACATTCTGTTAGTTAATCATAACTCCAGGTAGTAAACATTCTGTTAGTTAGTCATAACTCCAGGTAGTAAACACTCTGTTAGTTAATCATAACTCCAGGTAGTAAACATTCTGTTAGTTAATCATAACTCCAGGTAGTAAACACTCTGTTAGTTAATCATAACTCCAGGTAGTAAACATTCTGTTAGTTAATCATAACTCCAGGGTAGAAACACTGTTAGTTAATCATAACTCCAGGTAGTAAACATTCTGTTAGTTAGTCATAACTCCAGGGTAGTAAACATTCTGTTAGTTAATCATAACTCCAGGGTAGTAAACACTCTGTTAGTTAATCATAACTCCAGGTAGTAAACATTCTGTTAGTTAATCATAACTCCAGGGTAGAAACACTCTGTTAGTTAATCATAACTCCAGGTAGTAAACATTCTGTTAGTTAATCATAACTCCAGGTAGTAAACATTCTGTTAGTTAATCATAACTCCAGGTAGTAAACATTCTGTTAGTTAGTCATAACTCCAGGTAGTAAACACTCTGTTAGTTAATCATAACTCCAGGTAGTAAACATTCTGTTAGTTAATCATAACTCCAGGTAGTAAACACTCTGTTAGTTAATCATAACTCCAGGTAGTAAACATTCTGTTAGTTAATCATAACTCCAGGGTAGAAACACTGTTAGTTAATCATAACTCCAGGTAGTAAACATTCTGTTAGTTAGTCATAACTCCAGGGTAGTAAACATTCTGTTAGTTAATCATAACTCCAGGGTAGTAAACACTCTGTTAGTTAATCATAACTCCAGGTAGTAAACATTCTGTTAGTTAATCATAACTCCAGGGTAGAAACACTCTGTTAGTTAATCATAACTCCAGGTAGTAAACATTCTGTTAGTTAATCATAACTCCAGGTAGTAAACATTCTGTTAGTTAATCATAACTCCAGGTAGTAAACATTCTGTTAGTTAATCATAACTCCAGGTAGTAAACATTCTGTTAGTTAATCATAACTCCAGGTAGTAAACATTCTGTTAGTTAGTCATAACTCCAGGTAGTAAACATTCTGTTAGTTAATCATAACTCCAGGGTAGTAAACACTCTGTTAGTTAGTCATAACTCCAGGTAGTAAACATTCTGTTAGTTAATCATAACATCCTTTATGTCTCTCCGCTCTCTATCTCTCCGCTCTATATCTCTCTATAGCCCCCTCTCTATACCTCCCTATGTATCTCTCCCCCTTTCTGTCTCTCCACTCTCTATTTCCCCCTCTCTATCTCTCCACTCTCTATCTCCGGAGAGGGGAGAGATGGAGAGGGGAGCGATAGACTGTGAAAGAGAGAGAGAGAGGGGAGGGAATGGTGTCAGTTTTACAGGCTCCTGACCAGTTCTATTTTGTGTCATTTTTTGCGCTGATCTTAACTTTTTTGTACATCATGTTACCTATAAACTATAAAAGAAAGTCATATGTACACTCCCAGTAATCTTCACCCTGAAGAAGGCACAGTGATGCTGAAACGTTGGTGATTTACACACTAAATTACTGGGAGTTTATATATTGAGTATGCGACTCTCTTCATTTTTATAGTTGCCGTTAGTCAGAACCTCCACACAAAATCATTTTTCTGGGTTTGCGCCAGCTCATGTTTTGTTATTGTACATAATGTTACTGCCATCGTTTCCTATGACCAAAAATAGCTTTTGGACATCAGAACGGCTATCACTAACCTGAATTTGGACGAGGACTTCTACTTCAATGTGTCGGAGGCGAAAAACATATTGATTATCACGGACCAGGCCGTAATCCCCGATACTCGTAGAAGGGGAAGACTGCACTATGGATGCTGGCACACAGGCACCCTGTTGAGACTATGGTGGCAAAACAGTAAATCATCAATACCCTCTGTTCTATTGGCGAATGTGCAATCGCTAGAGAATAAACCGGACGAGCTCCGTTCGAGACTATCCCATCAACAGGACATGAAGAACTGTAATACACTATGCTTCTCAGAGTCATGGCTGAACAAGGACATGGATCATGTAAATCCAGCTGGTTTTTGTGTGCATCGGCAGGACAGAACGGCAGAGTCCTGTAAGGTCAGGGATGGTGGTGTGTGTCTCTTTTGTTAACAACAGCTGGTGCTCAATCTCTAATATTAAGGACGTCTCTTGGTTCTGCTCGACTTGAGTTAGAATCCCTCATGATAAGCTAGCAGACACCAGACTATTTACAAAGAGACTTTTCATCTGTATTTTTCATACCTTTCTATTTACCACCACAAACTGAGGCTGGCACTAAGACCGCACTCAACAAAATGTGTAATGCCATAGGCAAACAAGAACATGCTTATCCAGAGGTGAGGCCCCTTAGTGGCCGGTAATTTTAATGCAGGGAAACTGAAATCCATTTTTTTCCCTCATTTCTACCAGCAAAATCACATGTGCAATTAGAGGCGAAAAAACTCTAGATCACCTTTACTCTACACACAGAAACACATCTAAAACTCTAGATCACCTTCACTCTACACACAGAGACACATATAAAACTCTAGATCACCTTCACTCTACACACAGAAACACATATAAAACTCTAGATCACCTTCACTCTACACACAGAGACACATATAAAACTCTAGATCATCTTCACTCTACACACAGAGACACATATAAAACTCTAGATCACCTTCACTCTACACACAGAGACACAGAAACACATATAAAACTCTAGATCACCTTCACTCTACACACAGAAACACATATAAAACTCTAGATCACCTTCACTCTACACACAGAAACACATATAAAACTCTAGATCACCTTCACTCTACACACAGAGACACATATAAAACTCTAGATCACCTTCACTCTACACACAGAAACACATATAAAACTCTAGATCACCTTCACTCTACACACAGAAACACATATAAAACTCTAGATCACCTTCACTCTATACACAGAAACACATATAAAACTCTAGATCACCTTCACTCTACACACAGAAACACATATAAAACTCTAGATCATCTTCACTCTACACACAGAGACACATATAAAACTCTAGATCACCTTCACTCTACACACAGAGACACAGAAACACATATAAAACTCTAGATCACCTTCACTCTACACACAGAAACACATATAAAACTGTAGATCACCTTCACTCTACACACAGAAACACATATAAAACTCTAGATCACCTCCACTCCACACAGAAACACATATAAAACTCTAGATCACCTTCACTCTACACACAGAAACACATATAAAACTCTAGATCACCTTCACTCTACACACAGAAACACATATAAAACTCTAGATCACCTTCACTCTACACACAGAGACACAGAAACACATATAAACCATCTAGATCACCTTCACTCCACACACAGAAACACATATAAAACTCTAGATCACCTTTACTCCACACACAGAAACACATACAAAACTCTAGATCACCTTCACTCTATACACAGAAACACATATAAAACTCTAGATCACCTTCACTCTACACACAGAGACACAGAAACACATATAAAACTCTAGATCACCTTCACTCTACACACAGAAACACATATAAAACTCTAGATCACCTTCACTCTACACACAGAAACACATATAAAACTCTAGATCACCTTCACTCTACACACAGAGACACATATAAAACTCTAGATCACCTTTACTCTACACACAGAAACACATCTAAAACTCTAGATCACCTTCACTCTATACACAGAAACACATATAAAACTCTAGATCACCTTCACTCTACACACAGAAACACATATAAAACTCTAGATCACCTTCACTCTATACACAGAAACACATATAAAACTCTAGATCACCTTCACTCTACACACAGAAACACATATAAAACTCTAGATCACCTTCACTCTACACACAGAGACACAGAAACACATATAAAACTCTAGATCACCTTAATTAACCCTTGCCCTCCATTTGGCAAATCTGACCATAATTGTATTCTCCTGAATGTCTAGTAACGTTAATTTTAAAAATCTAACACAGCGGTTGCATTAATAACTAATGCATCTTTCAATTGCTGTCCAACCTGTATTTTTTAGTCAAGTTTACGATTATTTATCGATTAGATTAGGTGCCTCTCCAAGATGGCGCCGGCCAGAATGCATGAAATGCTGCTACTGTTCACATTGTATAACCACGATTTGTGCCGCTAAATATGCACATTTTCGAACAAAACCTATATGCATTGTGTAATATGATGTTACAGGACTGTCATCTGATGAAGTTTATCAAGGTTAGTCCAATTATATATCTTTTGCTGGATTGTTACGATCGCTAACATTTGCTGCTGGTAAATGCGGTTGTGTTTCTGGCTATTGTGGTAAACTAATATAATGCTAAATTGTGTTTTCGCTGTAAAACACTTAAAAAATCTGACATATTGGCTGGATTCACAAGATGTTGGGCTTTCATTTGCTGTACGCTGTGTATTTTTCAGAAATGATTTATGATGAGTAATTAGGTATTTGACGTTGGTCTCTGTAATTATTCTGGCTGCATCGACGCTATTTCAGATTGCAGCTGCAATGTAGAACTGTGATTTATACCTGAAATATGCAAATTTTTCTAACAAAACATATGCTATACAATAAATATGTTATCATACTGTCATTTGATGAAGTTGTTTCTTGGTTAGTGGCTATTTATATCTTTATTTGGTCGAATTTGTGATAGCTACTGATGGAGTAAAAAACTGGTGGAGTAAAAAAAGTGGTGTCTTTTGCTAACGTGGTTAGCTAATAGATTTACATATTGTGTCTTCCCTGTAAAACATTTTAAAAATCAGAAATGATGGCTGGATTCACAAGATGTGTATCTTTCATCTGGTGTCTTGGACTTGTGATTTAATGATATTTAGATGCTAGTATTTACTTGTGACGCTATGCTAGGCTATGCTAGTCAGCTTTTTTACTGATGGGGGTGCTCCCGGATCCGGGTTTGGGAGGAATTAGAGGTTAATAAGTGCATCAACGATGTTGTGATTTAATGATATTTAGATGCTAGTATTTACTTGTGACGCTATGCTAGGCTATGCTAGTCAGCTTTTTTACTGATGGGGGTGCTCCCGGATCCGGGTTTGGGAGGAATTAGAGGTTAATAAGTGCATCAACGATGTTGACCGTACGTACATATCCCAACCAGAAGCCATAGTTTTCAGGCAACATCCACACTGAGCTAAAGGCTAGAGCTGCCGCTTTCAAGGAGCAGGACACTAATCTGACGCTTATAAGAAATCCTGCCATGCCCTCCGACAAAACATCAAACAGGCAAAGCGTCAATACAGCACTAAGATCAAATCCTACTACACAGGCTCTGATGCTCATCGGATGTGGCAGGACTTGCAAACTATCACGGATTACAAAGGGAAACCCAGCCGAGAGCTGCGCAGTGACTCGAGCCTACCAGACGAGCTATATGCATTTTATGCTTGCTTCAAGGCAAGCAACACAGAACTATGCGTGAGAGCACCAGCTGTTCCGGATGACCGTATAATCACGGTTTCCGTAGCCGATGTGAGTACTCAGAGCATGCGCAGACCAGCTGGCATGTTTCTTCACTGACATTTTCTTCACGAACATTTTCAATAGTCCCTGTGCATAAGAACACCTAGGTAACCTGTCTAAATCTCACATCTGCAGTCATGAAATGCTTTGAAAGGCTGGTCATGGCTCACATCAACACCATCATCCCAGAAACCCTCGACCCACTCCAATTCGCATGCCACCCCAACGGATCCACAGATGACGCAATATCTATTGCACTGCACACTGCGCTTTCCCACTTGGACAAAAGGAACATCTACGTGAGAATACTGTTCATTGACTGTAGCTCACCGTTTAACACCATAATGCCCTCCAAGCTCATCACTAAGTTAAAGTCCCTGGGACTGAACACAGCCCCCAGGTGGTGAGGACAGGCAACAACACATACGGCACGCTGACCCTCAACACGGGGGCCACTCAGTAATGCATGCTCAGTCTCCACCTGTGCACCCTGTTCACCCACGACTTCGTAGCCACGCACGACTCCAACACCATTATCAAGTTTGCCGATGACGGTGGTGGGCCTGATCACCGACGACGATGAGACAGCCTACAGGGAGGAGGTCAGATACCTGGCTGTGTGGTACCAGGGCCGGGCCAGAATGAATCAGTTGGACTGGCAATAGATTTTTATAGGTGGGCCCATTGTTAACAGGCGTTATAATAAAGACCATAGACAGCTCCTGAATTTATAGTTTGGGGGAAGCTTACAATTTATCCTACCAAACTGTTTGCCAATTATGATTATTTTTACATGCGCATTTTCGTGGAACATTTTCATTTCAATAAAGTTTTCGTTGCTCAAATTTATTGTCAGGTGGTTCATAATAAAAATATGAATTAAAATGATAAAAATCTAAAAGTTAAAATTCAACTAATGCAAGAACAACACCCATTGACGTCTGGACACGTTGATACACCGTGATCCATTGACATATGGACACATTGATACTTTATTTTTATTTATTTTTTAATTATTTTTTATTTCACCTTTATTTAACCAGGTAGGTTAGTTGAGAACAAGTTCTCATTTACAACTGCGACCTGGCCAAGATAAAGCAAAGCAGTGCGACAAAAACAGCACAGAGTTACACATGGAATAAACAGCCGTACAGTCAATAACACAATAGAAAAAAAAATTACGTCTATATGCAGTGTGTGCAAATGGCATGAGGAGATAAGGCAATAAATAGGCCATAGTAGCGAAGTAATTACAATTTAGCAAATTAACACTGGAGTGATAGATGTGCAGATGATGATGTGCAAGTAGAAATACAGGTGTGCAAAAGAGCAGAAAAGTACATTTAAAACAATATGGGGATGAGGTAGGTAGTTGGATGGGCTATTTACAGATGGGCTATGTACAGCTGCAGCGATTGGTTAGCTGCTCAGATAGATGATGTTTAAAGTTAGTGAGGGAAATATAAGTCTCCAACTTCAGCGATTTTTGCAATTCGTTCCAGTCATTGGCAGCAGAGAACTGGAAGGAAAGGCGGCCAAAGAGGTATTGGCTTTGGGGATGACGAGTGAGATATTCCTGCTGGAGCGCGTGCTACGGGTGGGTGTTGTTATCGTGACCAGTGAGCTGAGATAAGGCGGAACTTTACCTAGCAAAGACTTATAGATGGCCTGGAGCCAGTGGGTCTGGCGACGAATATGTAGCGAGGGCCAGCCGACGAGAGCATACAGGTCGCAGTGGTGGCTGGTATATGGGGCTTTGGTGACAACCACCGTGATCCATTGCCATATGGACACATTGATACACCGTGATCCATTGCCATATGGACACATTGATACACCGTGATCCATTGCCATATGGACACATTGATATACCGCGATCCATTGATATATGGACACATTGTACGGCTAAAGACATTTGAGAATGGAACTCACAGATAGCTATAGGCCAATGCAGCAGTATTAGCTCTGAGTCAACTAAGTAAAATATATAGGCCTAAAACCAACAAACATAAACAGTAGAAAATATCCTGATGGAAATACAGGTTCTTTCAATCGCATTCATCTCTCTACTCCGCCTATCTGCCTCCCTTTCTATCTGCCTCCCTTTCTATCTGCCTCCCTTTCTATCTGCCTCCCTTTCTATCTGCCTCCCTTTCTATCTGTCTTGACTTGAGCTATCGCTAGTGAAGTGCAACATTGTATCAACTCAGCAGGTTGGCGTGCTCAGGCACGGCTCCCTCCACGTTATCAGGACAGAGAAACCACAGACATGATCATTGCTCACATAAAGCAAAACTAAACCGAAACTTGTTTCTCACAAGTGTAGCAGGTTGTCAACTCTGCATATCAGCACAATTTACCACCATTATTAATTATTTATTTTTAGTTGTTTTGCACTGACTCCTTTGCACTGGCTCTTTGAACACTCCAACACACACACACACACACACACACACACACACACACACACACACACACACACACACACACACACACACACACACACACACACACACACACACACACACACACACACACACACACACACACACATACACACAAAACACACACATGCATATTGATGCCACACACACACTCACACACAGACACACTTTCACACTTCACATACACTTCTGCTACTCTGTTTATAATAATATCCTCTTCTTCTTCTGCTACTCTGTTCATAATAATATCCTCTTCTTCTGCTACTCTGTTCATAATAATATCCTCTTCTTCTTCTGCTACTCTGTTTATAATCATAATAATATCTTCTTCTTCTTGTCTCAACATTTGAAATTATACTCCAGACACATTTTCTTCACATATTTTAGATGCTTTTCAATAATCATTGACCCAAATTGCTGGCTTCCCCCAAATAGACCTAGGCCTACCCACTTGTGATTTGAAACAATCCACAGCTAAGTCAAGCTCTCTGGTAAAGTATTTTGAATGATTTTCTTTAGACAGGATAATATAATTTTGGCAAAACATCAATTGACTTTAGGGGAAGCCAGCATCCTAACAGTGCACTGTGCACCCGGCAACTCTCCTTTCTAATTCGTAAGTAGCTGAAACCAGAGTAAATAATGACGAGATGCTCATGTCTCCACCCTAACAATGCGAGTCGTTGTCGCCAAGGCGGGAATGCAGGCAAAAAGCTTAGGTCTAGATATTATGCCCATAGAAACGCAAATGGGCTTATTCAGGACAGATTTTGGCAAGAGTGAGCCATCTCGCTTCTCCTCTTCCTCTCTGCTAAAATTAGCGAGTGAAACCGCGCCCCTCTGTCTTCCTATATGTAGCCAATGTATCTGATGCTGTCTGGCCAGAAAAAGTATGACATGCCATACTCCTTTTGTCCAGACAGTATCAGATGCATGGTCTACACATACGGAGACAGAGGGGCGCTGTTTCGCTCGTTTGGATGCTTTATCTGTCTCTGTTAATGCTCGTCTCAGTCAACTAAATGATCAATATTTCAATATTATATTTGGACGGGCAAGGAGGTAGGGCGGGACATGTCCCCTTGGGACCGCTGGTAACGCCGGCCCTGTGCCAGAACAACAACCTCTCCCTCAATTTGGGCAAGACAAAGGAGCTTATCGTGGACTACAGAAAATGGAAAGCTGAAGAGCGGGTTGAGAGCTTCAAGTTCCTCCATGTCCACATCACTAAGGACCTATCCCGGTCCAAACACACCAACACAGCTGTGAAGAGGGCAAAACAACGCCTCTTCCACCTCAGGAAGAGAGCATCTTGACTGGTTGCATCACCGCCTGGTATGACAACAGCTCGGCATCTGACCACAAAGCGTTGCAGAAGGTACATCACTGGGGCTGAACTTCCTGCCATCCAGGACCTCTATACCAGGCGGTGTCAGAGGAAGGCCCTAAACATTGTCAAAGACTCCAGCCACCCAAGTCATGGACTGTTTTCTCTGCTACCACACGGCAAGCGGTACCGGAGTGCCAAGTCTAGGAACAAGAGGCACCTGAACAGCTTTTACCTCCGAGCCATAAGACTGCTGCACAATTCATCAAATGGCCACCGGACAATTTACATTGACCACCTTTATTAAGTATTTATTTACACACACAAAACACACACATGCATATTGTCGCCACACACACACTGATAAATACACACTTTCACACTGTGTAAAGTCTAAGAGTGAGTGCTGGGCGATCATCACACTCCAGTGGGTTTTCAGACTTGACAGGACCCCCAACTGACTGCCAGGTGGAGGGAGCAGGCGAGGTCCCACTTTACACACACACACACACACACACAGACACACACACAAATAGACACAGACACACACACACACACACATAGACACAGGGGAGAGGTAGGGTGAGACGGGGCTAAGGAAGAGTGGAGAGGTCGGGGGAGAAGGGAGAGGTAGGTGAAGGGAGTGAGGAAGAGTGAAAAGGGGGTGAGGAAGAGGAGAGAGGTAGGGGGAGAAAGGGGTGAGGAAGAGGGGAGAGGTAGGGGGTGAGGAAAAGGGGAGAGGTAAGGGGGAAGAGGGGAGAGGTAGGGGGAGAAGAGGGGAGAGGTAGGGGGAGAAGAGGGGAGAGGGGAGAGGTAGGGGGGAAGAGGGGAGAGGGGACAGGTAAGGGGGAAGACGGGAGAGGGGAGAGGTAAGGGGGGAAGACGGGAGAGGGGAGAGGTAAGGGGGGAAGACGGGAGAGGGGAGAGGTAAGGGGGGAAGGGGGGAGGAAGCGGAGAGAAGGGGTGGTAAAGCCATTTAAGAGTCACAAGTGCTTGGTCAATCAAAACCCTCCAACTTCGAAATTTGATGTCTGAGAAATATGGATAAACATCTCATTCTGAAGGGAGACTGTGAGAGCTGGTTGGTCTAGCTACCTCTGTCCATCAGTTCAGGCCTGCATCCAGTGGAGAAACATGGAGAAACATCTCATTCTGAAGGGAGACTGTGAGAGCTGGTTGGTCTAGCTACCTCTGTCCATCAGTTCAGGCCTGCATCCAGTGGAGAAACATGGAGAAACATCTCATTCTGAAGGGAGACTGTGAGAGCTGGTTGGTCTAGCTACCTCTGTCCATCAGTTCAGGCCTGCATCCAGTGGAGAAACATGGAGAAACATCTCATTCTGAAGGGAGACTGTGAGAGCTGGTTGGTCTAGCTACCTCTGTCCATCGATTCAGGCCTGCATCCAGTGGAGAAACTTTCACTGGGGAGAGCTATAGGCAGAACTTTAGGTCCAGGGCTGTATCAGAAATATTTTTTATATTTTCGTAGCTATTATTATGAGTGCAGTAGCTGGCGGTGGCATGAACGGGCTAAGTTTTGATGATTAAACAAGTTGTAAGTTTGATGAAGGCTTGGCTACTCACTGGCCAACCAAGGTTTTCCATGGCTTAATACTGCATGCATTTGTCTCAAGCTCTGTAGGTTTTTGGCAATCATTGTCCTCAACTTCAGTTCGTCTGGGGGCAGAATAGTCCATTGTGGGTTGATACTAGAGTTTATGAAAAGCATCGGCTACAACAACAAGTCATTGAGTGATGGCAAATGTAAAAAAACAAAAACAACATCCAGTATTGGCTTAGTAATTGGCTTCGACGAGTAAAGGCCTTTGTGCATCGTACTTATCTTCAAATTAAAAATACTAAGCTCCCGTAAATTATATTGTATGTGTGAGGCACGTTCTCGATAAGCACGATATAGCCTAGGCCTACCGTTAATATGGCTTTATCGGACAGAAACATTTGAATAGCTTATGTTTGGAGGAGTACGTCTTTGGTAAGCAGACAAGAGGTACTCTTTGAAAATGGGGATGGACACAAACCGAATGGAGTGCGCACTGCAGGTAGGCCTTTGTGAATTGTGAATAATGCAAAATAAACATGTCGGCAAAAGCTTCGCGAGCAGGCCATTTGGAAACCTTTCATAGATAGGCTACTTGGCGAATGCATGTCCAGGATCTTTTTTTTTACGCACATCCACAATAATAACAGGAGCTGGCTGAAATAATAATAATAGGCTACATAGATAAATAGATGTCTGCTCACTGTTTTGCTGCTGCCAAACTTGATCTTTTAATACAGCTTTGGTGATTTAAGATTTCAAAGTGGTCTCATGAGCCAAACCCTTTGTCGATAGTATTGAGTACTTGGCAATGGCATTGGGCATGACAAAACACACAGCCTTCATTAAGAGGAAGTTAGGATATGCTAGTATTTAAATTTAAAAAAATCAAATTAAACGAAATGGGGGGGGGAAATGAGTTTTTTTTACGTTTCTAAATAAGAGGTTTACGGACACGAAAAGCACATCTCTCTTGTTCTATGCGCATAATTACGGGCACTGCGTCACGGCTGGATACGCATTCTCAAAATCCATCCCATAACCACCTTACCGCAGCTATGGTTACCCCAGTAAAACCAGCTTTAGGTTGGTCTTAAAAATCCATACCAGCCACATACTGAAATTTAAGGACACACATCAGATATTGCCACCCCTCCCACCTCAGCGCAAGCGAGCTCATATAAAACAGGTAAATTACCGAGTCTGGCGCTAGGGTTTGAAAATAGAAGAGCGCTGGCTTTAACAGGTCTAAATTGGAAACGAACGTGCGTTTGACAATTGCGCAGTCGAAAATAGATGCCTCTGTCTCACCTTTCCTAATCTTAATGGCACACAGATAGGTATGTGGCAAGCAGCTGTGGTAACACACACACACACAGCCGATTTGTAAATCGGGAGCTTCTGGAACAAAAAGTGAGCGCGAGAGGGGGGTGACCTGGGGAGCTCTGAGGTACCAGAACGCATGAGGGGGGAACAAATCCCCTTTATAATAAAGCATTGCTGCATATCATCGGATTTGTGTAGTGGCATAAAGCAGTATAGTAGAGACACTTACAGAAGTTACACACATGGGAACATTTTAGTAGCCTGGGGTCCAGGAAAAATTTTGACTTTTATAAACGCATTTCATGCAATTCTGGAGACTTTGGCAGAATATTTTTTAATACCGTACAAATTATCAAAATGACAGGCTACTTTGACACTGACAAACTGAGAATCTGAGATCAATAAAAAATGACCTTGAATCCATCAATAGCATTGGCCTAGGTATGTGGAGACATATTGCAGGTTACAATATGAGGAAGGAAATTATAGTCCTGAAAATGCAATCCAGTTTTACTGACTCACCCACTGATGCTGGGGTCACTCTCTGGTCATAGTTCATGCCGAAAGCATATTTCTCGGTCTTACTTTGTAAAACAATATTTGGAAATTTATCAAATATTTTGTTCATCTACAGAAGACAGATTAGAGTCTTCTCTTTTCAGCAGGAGCCATTTTGTTTCCAACCTGTTGTTTCATGGAGATTCCATTGTAAATATTGCGAAAGGCCTGTTTTGTTTGCATGCTGTGACAGATTTTCCATGCGTTTATGACTAGGCTATGCCTTGGTATTGGGCTACACACAATCCACAGCTAGGCAACTATTGATCCTCTGTTTCTAAATTGCAGGCATTGTCATGGTGTAGTAAGTAGGCTATTCTGAATTATTTCCTTTCTTTCTGAACAGACAGCAGTACTCACACAGCCATGGAAAAGCGTTGGTCTCAAATATAGATTACAATGTTTTGCAAACCATAAACAAGGGGCAGCCCAACCCAAATCAACTCTTAGAATATCAGGCCCAGAGGCAACTCGAAGGAACTTTGATTGCTTTTGATTTCATTTTTACATTGCAAAAAGTGATAATTACTTTTCATGCCAGGAGCGGTAGGGACCTGGTCAAATAGGTTCCGAAACGAAACAGTCCAAAACGGAGAGGTGCCGGATCTTGTTCCCGGTAGGATCTTGTTCCGGTAGGATCTGGCTCAAATTAAGCACTGGATAAAGCTCTGTGCCAGCCTGCCATGTAAACACACGCACCAGACACACAGACATTAGCATGGGGTGTACTGTATGCCAACGCCTGCAGCCAGACACCATGCATGCCAAGCTCTTTAATTAGATCACACACACTCTCCTCTTTCCTGTTCACTCTCACACACACACCATACTCCTCATTATCAATGTGCCATACACACACACACACACCATACTCCTCATTATCAATGTGCCATACACACACACCATACTCCTCATTATCAATGTGCCATACACACACCATACTCCTCATTATCAATGTGCCATCCACACACACCATACTCCTCATTATCAATGTGCCATACACACACACCATACTCCTCATTATCAATGTGCCATACACACACACCATACTCCTCATTATCAATGTGCCATCCACACACACCATACTCCTCATTATCAATGTGCCATCCACACACACCATACTCCTCATTATCAATGTGCCATCCACACACACCATACTCCTCATTATCAATGTGCCACACACACACACAATACTCCTCACACTAGAGAGAGCTCATTTGAGTGCTTGATACAATTGACGTGGAAGTGCGAACACACAGCTGGGGAGGAAGGGGAAAGGGGTGTCTGGCCCTTTGTGGCCTGCTGGAGGTCATTTTGCAGGGCTCTGGCAGTGCTCCTCCTTGCACAAAGGCGGAGGTAGCGGTCCTGCTGCTGGGTTGTTGCCCTCCTACGGCCTCCTCCACGTCTCCTGATGTACTGGCCTGTCTCCTGGTAGTGCCTCCATGCTCTGGACACTACGCTGACAGACACAGCAAACCTTCTTGCCACAGCTTGCATTGATGTGCCATCCTGGATGAGCTGCACTACCTGAGCCACTTGTGTGGGTTGTAGACTCCGTCTCATGCTACCACTAGAGTGAGAGCACCGCCAGCATTCAAAAGTGACCAAAACATCAGCCAGGAAGCATAGGAACTGAGAAGTGGTCTGTGGTCACCACCTGCAGAATCACTCCTTTATTGGGGGTGTCTTGCTAATTGCCTATAATTTCCACCTTTTGTCTATTCCATTTGTACAATCAATCAGTGTTGCTTCCTAAGTGGACAGTTTGATTTCACAGAAGTGTGATTGACTTGGAGTTACATTGTGTTGTTTAAGTGTTCCCTTTATTTTTTTGAGCAGTGTATATATATATATAGAGAGAGATAGATATAGATAGAGATAGATATATAGATATATAGAGAGAGAGATAGATAGATATACAGATATATATATATATATAGAGAGAGAGAGATAGATAGAAAGATAGATAGATAGAGACAGATATATAGAGATGACAGATAGAGATATAGAGAGAGAGAAATAGATAGAGATATAGAGAGAGAGATAGATAGCGATAGATAGAGAGAGATGTGTGTATATATAGATATATATATATATATATATATATATATATAGAGAGAGAGAGATAGATAGAGAGAGAGATATAGATATAGAGAGAGAGAGATAGAGAGAGAGAGAGATAATTATCAAAATCCAGAAAAGAGACGTTAAATTCTACAACCACCTAAAAGGAAGCGATTCCCAAACCTTCCATAACAAAGCCATCACCTACAGAGAGATGAACCTGGAGAAGAGTCCCCTAAGCAAGCTGGTCCTAGGGCTCTGTTCACAAACACAAACACACCCCACAGAGCCCCAGGACAACAGCACAATTAGACCCAACCAAATCATGAGAAAACAAAAAGATAATTACTTGACACATTGGAAAGAATTAACAAAAAAACAGAGCAAACTAGAATGCTATTTGGCCCTAAACAGAGAGTACACAGTGGCAGAATACCTGACCACTGTGACTGACCCAAACTTAAGGAAAGCTTTGACTATGTACAGACTCAGTGAGCATAGCCTTGCTATTGAGAAAGGCCGCCGTAGGCAGACATGGCTCTCAAGAGAAGACAGGCTATGTGCACACTGCCCACAAAATGAGGTGGAAACTGAGCTGCACTTCCTAACCTCCTGCCCAATGTATGACCATATTAGAGAGACATATTTCCCTCAGATTACACAGATCCACAAAGAATTTGATAAACTCCCATATCTACTGGGAGAAATTCCACAGTGTGCCATCACAGCAGCAAGATTTGTGACCTGTTGCCACAAGAAAAGAGCAACCAGTGAAGAACAAACACCATTGTAAATACAACCCATATTTATGCTTATTTATTTTAACTTGTGTGCTTTAACCATTTGTACATTGTTACAACACTGTATATATATAATATAACATTTGTAATGTCTTTATTGTTTTGAAACTTCTGTATGTGTAATGTTTACTGTTAATTTGTATTGTTTATTTCACTTTTGTATAATATCTACCTCACTTGCTTTGGCAATGTTAACACATGTTTCCCATGCCAATAAAGCCCCTTGAATTGAATTGAATTGAATTGATTTATAGATGTAGAGAGAGATAGAGAGATAGATATAGATAGATAGACAGATAGATAGATATATATAGAGAGAGAAATAGATGGATATAGACATATATATAGAGAGATAGGTAGAGATATGGAGAGAGAGATATAGATAGAGCTAGATAGAGATAGATATAGCGAGAGAGAGCGATAGATAGATAGAGAGATATATATATATAGAAAGATATATATATATATATAGATAGATATATAGAGAGAGAAAGATGGAGAGAGAGATAGATATAGAGAGATACTTTCAGGATCCCTGATAAAAAGGGATTTTTCAGATCTCTAGAACTCTCGCTCTTTCGCTCTCCCTTTCCCCTCCTTCTCTTTTCATCCCTCGGTCTTCTGAACAAAGAGATCTGATCTTCAAACTGAAGCCCATTCATGTAGCATTTATCTGACGGCATACAGGAGTACTTGGCAAGAGGCTTCTTAAGCTTTAGGAGTAGTTGGCAAACAGACAGACACTATGGCACATTCAGCTGCTGCATGGGCTCAAGGAGGCATCACATTCAGCTGCTGCTTGGGCTCAAGGAAGCATCACATTCAGCTGCTGCATGGGCTCAAGGAAGCATCACATTCAGCTGCTGCTTGGGCTCAAGGAGTCTTCACATTCAGCAGCTGCATGGGCTCAAGGAAGCAACACATTCAGCTGCTGCATGGGCTCAAGGAAGCAACACATTCAGCTGCTGCATGGGCTCAAGGAAGCATCATATTCAGCTGCTGCATGGGCTCAAAGAAGCAGCACATTCAGCTGCTGCTTGGGCTCAAGGAGCCATCACATTCAGCTGCTGCATGGGCTCAAGGAAGCATCACATTCAGCTGCTGCATGGGCTCAAGGAGGCATCACATTCAGCTGCTGCATGGCCTCAAGGAGGCATCATATTCAGCTGCTGCATGGCCTCAAGGAGGCATCACATTCAGCTGCTGCATGGGCTCAAGGAAGCATCATATTCAGCTGCTGCTTGGGCTCAAGGAGGCATCACATTCAGCTGCTGCCTG
>NC_092104.1:9573317-9710817 GCF_045679555.1 Salvelinus alpinus | reverse complement strand
CAACACGGTGCCTGGCCTTTAAACAACACCGTAGACACCATGTCAACACGGTGCCTGGACTTTAAACAACACCGTAGACACCATGTCAACACGGTGCCTGGCCTTTAAACAACACCGTAGACACCATGTCAACACGGTGCCTGGACTTTAAACAACACCGTAGACACCATGTCAACACGGTGCCTGGACTTTAAACAACACCGTAGACACCATGTCAACACGGTGCCTGGACTTTTGCATTCGCTCTCTATAAGTCCCCCTTTACGTGACTGGTTATCTGCCTGTCGAGGACGAGTGACAGGCAACACACACCTCCTCTCTGTTCCACCGGGACTGAGAGATACAGGACCCCCCCCCCCCCCCCCATACCTCCTATTAAAAAGGACCCTGTGAGTCTTCTCTTCTAAATTGTGTGAAATTATTTATTTTCTAATGTTAGCCCATATCAGTGTATTTCAGTGTCTATGACTGCCATGTGGGTAAAACGTGAACTTTTACCTTGACATTGCGCCAGTTTTTTCATTCATTGAATAACAGAATAAACATTATGGATCCTCAGAGGAGAAACTCAGTTTGACACAGCAGCTCCAGCCTTCATGCAGTTTTAAAACAGGCCACGGTGAGGCGACACTAGTATATGCCAATCTTTTGAAAATAACACATAATTTATTTATTTATTTACAGGCTCTACACTGAAGACTCCTAGATCCTGACCCTGTGTTATCAAGGAGCCTCCATCCTCCTCCCAGCCCCCAAGCCCCCTGTGTGTGTATCCTCCTATACCGTGTGTGTGTGTGTGTGTGTGTGTGTGTGTGTGTGTGTGTGTGTGTGTGTGTGTGTGTGTGTGTGTGTGTGTGTGTGTGTGTGTGTGTGTGTGTGTGTGTGTGTGTGTGTGTGTGTGTGTGTGTGTGCGTGCGCACCCCTTGCCCTCCTTGTCCCACCCACCATCACGCCCCCCAGTCCACCATGCTGTGGACTGTTCCCCTAGCTCTGCTGGTTCTCCTCCTACTGCAGACCCAGCTATGTGTCTGTCTACGGGGGCTCCGAGCAGCCGGCTCTTCCTCCTCTCGCTCTCGTAATGCCACCCAGCAGGGCCTACCTGGAGCCATCATCATCGGCGTGCGTAAAGGTGGCACCAGGGCCCTTCTAGAGATGCTCAACCTCCATCCGGACGTAGAGGTTGCCAAAGCTGAGGTAATGACAAACAGAAGCATCATCAGCGTCATCATAACTTTGTTTGTAAAGCACTTTCACAATTTAGACTATCTGTCACGTTCCTGACCTGTTTTCTGTTGTTTTGTATGCGTGTGATGGTCAGGGCGTGAGTTTTGGGTGGGCAGTCTATGTTTTCCGTTTCTATGTTGGTTTTGGGTTGCCTGGTATGGCTCTTAATTAGAGGCAGGTGTTTTGCGTTTTCCTCTAATTGAGAGTCATATTAAGGTAGGTTGTTCTCACTGTTTGTTTGTGGGTGATTGTCGCTGTGTCTGTGTATTTTGCACCACACGGTACTGTCTCGTTCGTTCGGTCGTTGCTGTTTATGTGTTCCTCGTTTCATGTAAGTTCATAGTTTAGGTCTGTCTAGTTCGTTTTGTTATTTTGTTAATCATTCAAGTGTATTTCGTTTCGTGTTTTTCCGTCTTGTCAAATAAACATTATGTATTCATCACCCGCTGCGCCTTGGTCTACTCACTCACCGAGGGACGGCCGTTACAGAATCACCCACCAAACCCAGATCAAGCAGCGGGTTAACGGACAGCCACGACAGCAGCAGTGGGAAAAGGAGGATTGGACATGGGAAGAGATCCTGGACGGTAAAGGACCCTGGGCAGAGCCAGCTCCGCCCCAAAGCGGAGCTGGAGGCAGCGAAAGCGGAGAGGCGACGTTATGAGGAGGCAGCACGGAAGCAAGGCTGGAAGCCCGCAAGTACTACCCTAAAATTTCTTGGGGGGGGGCTAAGAGGTAGTGGGCCGAGGGCAGGTAGGAGACCTGCGCCCACTTCCCAGGCTAACCGTGGAGAGCGGGAGTACGGGCAGACGCCGTGTTACGCAGTAGAGCGCACGGTGTCTCCTGTACGGGTGCATAGCCCAGTGCGGGTTATTCCACCTCCCCGCACTGGTAGGGCTAGAATGAGCATTGAGCCAAGTGCCATGAGGCCGGCTCTACATATCTGGCCACCAGTACGTCTCCTTGGGCCGGCTTACATGGCACCAGCCTTACGCATGGTGTCCCCGGTTCGCCTACATAGCCCGGTGCGGGTTATTCCACCTCCCCGCACTGGTCGGGCGACGGGGAGCATTCAGCCAGGTAAGGTTGGGCAGGCTCGGTGCTCAAGGGAGCCAGTACGCCTACACGGTCCGGTATTTCCGGCGCTACCTCCTCGCCCCAGCCCAGTACCACCAGTGCCTACACCACGCACCAGGCTTCCAGTGCGTTTTAAGAGCCCTGTTCCTCCTCCACGCACTCTCCCTATGGTGCGTGTCTCCAGCCCAGTGCCTCCAGTTCCGGCACCACGCACTAAGCCATCTGTGCGTCTCCAGAGCCCTGTACGCACTGTTCCTTCTCCCCGCACTCGCCCTGAGGTGCGTGCCCTCAGCCCGGTACCTCCAGTTCCGGTACCACGCACCAGGCCTATAGTGCGCTTCGAGAAGTCAGTGTGCCCTGTCCCTGCTCCCCGCACTAGCCTTGAAGTGCGTGCCGTCATCCCGGTACCTCCAGTTCCGGCACCACGCACCAGGCCTATTGTGCGCCTCAGCAGGGCAGAGTCGGCCGTCTGCCCAACGCCTTCTGCACTGCCTGTCTGCCCAACGCCTTCTGCACTGCCATCTGTCTGCCCAGCGCCGTCTGAGCCATCTGTCTGCCCAGCGCCGTCTGAGCCATCTGTCTGCCCAGCGCCGTCTGAGCCATCTGTCTGCCCAGCGCCGTCTGAGCCATCTGTCTGCCCAGCGCCGTCTGAGCCATCTGTCTGCCCAGCGCCGTCTGAGCCATCTGTCTGCCCAGCGCCTTCTGAGCCATCCGTCTGCACAGCGCCTTCTGAGCCATCCGTCTGCCACGAGCCATTAGAGCCGCCCGTCTGTCCCGAGCCATTAGAGCCGTCCGTCAGTCAGGAGCCGCTAGAGCCGTCCGTCAGTCAGGAGCTGCCAGAGCCGCCAGCCAGTCAGGAGCTGCCAGAGCCGCCAGCCAGTCAGGAGCTGCCAGAGACGCCAGCCAGTCAGGAGCTGCCAGAGACGCCAGCCAGTCAGGAGCTGCCAGAGACGCCAGCCAGTCAGGAGCTGCCAGAGACGCCAGCCAGTCAGGAGCTGCCAGAGACGCCAGCCAGTCAGGAGCTGTCAGAGCTGCCCTACAGTCATGAGCTGCCCTCCAGTCATGAGCTGCCCTCCAGTCATGAGCTGCCCTCCAGTCATGAGCTGCCCTCCAGTCATGAGCTGCCCAACAGTCATGAGCTGCCCTACAGTCATGAGCTGCCCTACAGTCATGAGCTGCCCTACAGTCATGAGCTGCCCTACAGTCATGAGCTGCCCTACAGTCATGAGCTGCCCTACAGCCCGGACCTGCCAGAGTCCCTCAGCCCGGACCTGCCAGAGTCCCTCAGCCCGGACCTGCCAGAGTCCCTCAGCCCGGACCTGCCAGAGTCCCTCAGCCCGGACCTGCCAGAGTCCCTCAGCCAGGACCTGCCAGAGTCCCTCAGCCAGGACCTGCCAGAGTCCCTCAGCCAGGACCTGCCAGAGTCCCTCAGCCAGGACCTGCCGCCCCTTATCCCGGTGCTGCCCCTTATCCCGGTGCTGCCCCTTATCCCGGTGCTGCCCCTTATCCCGGTGCTGCCCCTTATCCCGGTGCTGCCCCTTATCCCGGTGCTGCCCCTTCATTTAGGTGGTTTTAGTTGGAGGGTGGTCATTGGGAGGGGGATACAGAAGCGGGGAGTGACTATGGTGGTGTGGGGACAGCGTCCGGAGCCTGAGCCACCACCGTGGTCAGATGCCCACCCAGACCCTCCCCTGGACTTTGTGCTGGTGCGCCCGGCGTTCGCACCTTGAGGGGGGGGTTCTGTCACGTTCCTGACCTGTTTTCTGTTGTTTTGTATGTGTGTGATGGTCAGGGCGTGAGTTTTGGGTGGGCAGTCTATGTTTTCCGTTTCTATGTTGGTTTTGGGTTGCCTGGTATGGCTCTTAATTAGAGGCAGGTGTTTTGCGTTTTCCTCTAATTGAGAGTCATATTAAGGTAGGTTGTTCTCACTGTTTGTTTGTGGGTGATTGTCGCTGTGTCTGTGTATTTTGCACCACACGGTACTGTCTCGTCTCGTTCGTTCGGTCGTTGCTGTTTATGTGTTCCTCGTTTCATGTAAGTTCATAGTTTAGGTCTGTCTAGTTCGTTTTGTTATTTTGTTAATCATTCAAGTGTATTTCGTTTCGTGTTTTTCCGTCTTGTCAAATAAACATTATGTATTCATCACCCGCTGCGCCTTGGTCTACTCACTCACCGAGGGACGGCCGTTACACTATCATCAAAGCTCTAATAAAATTAAAAGAGTTATGCAGCATAACAGAATGAAAGAACAAGATAAATCCTAGAACAGATACTTTACATTTGTGTGTACAATGAAAATACACAATAAAAGACTAAATAAATACAATAACAATTGTATAAGACATTAAACAACTCTAAATACTTTTTATTAAGGTGCACTACTTCAACGTGGAAGAGCACTTCCGGCGGGGTCTAGCGTGGTACCGTGCCCAGATGCCCTTCACCCTGCCTGGACAGCTGACGGTGGAGAAGACCCCTGGATACTTTGCCTGTCCCCAGGTCCCAGTGCGGGTCTGGGAGATGAATCCTGCTGTACGACTACTGCTGATAGTCCGCGACCCCGCCGAGCGCCTCGTCTCCGACTATACCCAGGTCCTTCATAACCGTGTGACCCGCAACAAGCCCTACCAGCCTCTAGGTAGGTAGCCAAGTTACCGAAAGGTTCAAGTTCTGGGCCGGGTGATAACAATGCGGGGACTGAACTAGCTATATTTGTGAGCCACATCAAACAAATGAACAATAAAGTATCCTATTGTATTATTAATACAGTATTATAATATTATTTTCTACTGTATTCTATTGTATTTTATTGTAGAGGAGTTGCTGCTCCGGCAGGGCCACATCGACCCGGCCTACAAGGCTCTGCAGAGGAGCCTGTACCACCAGCACCTGGCCCGCTGGCTGGATGTGTTCCCCAGGGAGCAGGTCCATGTGGTGGATGGAGAGGCCCTCATCAGACACCCCTTCCCGGAGCTCCGCAGGGCCGAGAGGTAACACAAAACCTAATGAGAGAGAGACAGAGAGAGAGAGATAGAGGTCATGCAGCCAAATTAATGAACTAATTGAGGTGATTAACGTTTTCTAATCTATCCATTTAATCTATAGATTCCTGGACCTTCCCCCGCGCATTGCTCCCTCCAACTTCTACTTCAACACCACTAAAGGGTTCTACTGCCTCCTCTCTGCCGGGGGACATGACAAGTGTCTGGATGAGTCCAAGGGGAGGCCCCACGCTCCTCTCAGCTCACAGGCCTTCAGGAAGCTGTGTGGATACTTCAGAGAACCCAACAGGCTGTTCTTTGAGATGGTAGGGCGCTCCTTCAGCTGGTGTTGAACTGATTGGGACAGAGAGAGGAGAGAGGAGATAGAGAGGGGACATTGGAGATATTGGCCCGTAATAACAATATTTGTCCAAAATGTTACCTTATTATCAGTGTGATAATTCTGTCGGCTTGCTTGGTTGATTGATGGTTCTGTGAGGCTCAGTTGGTAGAGCATGATGGTTACAATGCCAAGATTGTGGGTTCAATTCCCACTGGGGTCTGGTATGGGAAGAGAATGTATGCACTCACAACTGTGGATAAGAGTATCTGCTATATGACTAAAAATGATTGGTTGGATGTGTTTATTGATGGGTGAGTGGGTGGATTAATCAGTTTAGGGTAGATGAGAGATGTGAGGACTACTGCTGCACACATAGGACTTTAGAGATCTCTATGTTTTAAATGTACTGCTCAATGAGCTTCTCCAAGCCAGGCTGAAACCCTGGGAGTAAGCAGCATCCAAAGCAAAGACTGTATAAGATGACAAGCCCTCAATGAGGGACACACAGAATTACATGATGTGTATATTCAATATGGCTGCTCCACCCATCACAGATTAGAACCATGACTTGAATGCGAGACCATTCTAGTGATTCAATGTTTATGCTACGACCTGCTGGAGAACATGAACTGAAGTGGCCGTTCTGTGATACTGTATACCTGGTGGTCCTAATACTGCCTGATCATCACTCCTCCTGGTGCCTGTCACGTGAGCCTTTGCTTCCAGGGCTGAACACTGTCTGATGCACAAACTGCCATCAAATCAAGTGGCAGAAAGGAACTACAATAACCTGTATCATGAACAATCAGGACACATATATAACTCTTGAAATACAATATCTGCAGCTCCTGCTTCGTACTTTTGACGTTCATTAACATGAGTTCTAGAACAGACACTGTTAGAAGAAACAGATGAGTTCTAGAACAAACACTGTTAGAAGAAACAGATGAGTTCTAGAACAGACACTGTTAGAAGAAACAGATTAGTTCTAGAACAGACACTGTTAGAAGAAACAGATTAGTTCTAGAACAGACACTGTTAGAAGAAACAGATTAGTTCTACAACAGACACTGTTAGAAGAAACAGATGAGTTATAGAACAGACACTGTTAGAAGAAACAGATGAGTTATAGAACAGACACTGTTAGAAGAAACAGATGAGTTCTACAACAGACACTGTTAGAAGAAACAGATTAGTTCTACAACAGACACTGTTTAGAAGAAACAGATGAGTTCTACAACAGACACTGTTAGAAGAAACAGATTAGTTCTACAACAGACAC
This sequence comes from Salvelinus alpinus, assembly GCF_045679555.1. Taxonomy (NCBI): domain Eukaryota; kingdom Metazoa; phylum Chordata; class Actinopteri; order Salmoniformes; family Salmonidae; genus Salvelinus; species Salvelinus alpinus. The sequence continues at coordinate 9,703,910 of NC_092104.1, read as the reverse complement.
TGTTAGAAGAAACAGATTAGTTCTAGAACAGACACTGTTAGAAGAGACAGATGAGTTCTAGAACAGACACTGTTAGAAGAAACAGATTAGTTCTACAACAGACACTGTTAGAAGAAACAGATGAGTTCTAGAACAGACACTGTTAGAAGAAACAGATGAGTTATAGAACAGACACTGTTAGAAGAAACAGATGAGTTCTAGAACAGACACTGTTAGAAGAAACAGATTAGTTCTAGAACAGACACTGTTAGAAGAAACAGATGAGTTATAGAACAGACACTGTTAGAAGAAACAGATTAGTTCTAGAACAGACACTGTTAGAAGAAACAGATGAGTTCTAGAACAGACACTGTTAGAAGAAACAGATGAGTTATAGAACAGACACTGTTAGAAGAAACAGATGAGTTCTAGAACAGACACTGTTAGAAGAAACAGATTAGTTCTAGAACAGACACTGTTAGAAGAAACAGATTAGTTCTAGAACAGACACTGTTAGAAGAAACAGATGAGTTCTAGAACAGACACTGTTAGAAGAAACAGATGAGTTCTACAACAGACACTGTTAGAAGAAACAGATGAGTTCTACAACAGACACTGTTAGAAGAAACAGATGAGTTCTACAAAAAACACTGTTAGAAGAAACAGATGAGTTCTAGAACAGACACTGTTAGAAGAAACAGATGAGTTCTACAACAGACACTGTTAGAAGAAACAGATGAGTTCTAGAACAGACACTGTTAGAAGAAACAGATGAGTTCTAGAACAGACACTGTTAGAAGAAACAGATTAGTTCTAGAACAGACACTGTTAGAAGAAACAGATGAGTTCTAGAACAGACACTGTTAGAAGAAACAGATGAGTTATAGAACAGACACTGTTAGAAGAAACAGATGAGTTATAGAACAGACACTGTTAGAAGAAACAGATGAGTTCTAGAACAAACACTGTTAGAAGAAACAGATGAGTTCTAGAACAGACACTGTTAGAAGAAACAGATGAGTTCTAGAACAGACACTGTTAGAAGAAACAGATGAGTTCTACAACAGACACTGTTAGAAGAAACAGATTAGTTCTACAACAGACACTGTTAGAAGAAACAGATTAGTTCTAGAACAGACACTGTTAGAAGAGACAGATGAGTTCTAGAACAGACACTGTTAGAAGAAACAGATTAGTTCTACAACAGACACTGTTAGAAGAAACAGATTAGTTCTAGAACAGACACTGTTAGAAGAAACAGATGAGTTATAGAACAGACACTGTTAGAAGAAACAGATTAGTTCTAGAACAGACACTGTTAGAAGAAACAGATGAGTTCTAGAACAGACACTGTTAGAAGAAACAGATGAGTTATAGAACAGACACTGTTAGAAGAAACAGATGAGTTCTAGAACAGACACTGTTAGAAGAAACAGATTAGTTCTAGAACAGACACTGTTAGAAGAAACAGATTAGTTCTAGAACAGACACTGTTAGAAGAAACAGATGAGTTCTAGAACAGACACTGTTAGAAGAAACAGATGAGTTCTACAACAGACACTGTTAGAAGAAACAGATGAGTTCTACAACAGACACTGTTAGAAGAAACAGATGAGTTCTACAAAAAACACTGTTAGAAGAAACAGATGAGTTCTAGAACAGACACTGTTAGAAGAAACAGATTAGTTCTACAACAGACACTGTTAGAAGAAACAGATGAGTTCTAGAACAGACACTGTTAGAAGAAACAGATGAGTTCTAGAACAGACACTGTTAGAAGAAACAGATTAGTTCTAGAACAGACACTGTTAGAAGAAACAGATGAGTTCTAGAACAGACACTGTTAGAAGAAACAGATGAGTTATAGAACAGACACTGTTAGAAGAAACAGATGAGTTATAGAACAGACACTGTTAGAAGAAACAGATGAGTTCTAGAACAAACACTGTTAGAAGAAACAGATGAGTTCTAGAACAGACACTGTTAGAAGAAACAGATGAGTTCTAGAACAGACACTGTTAGAAGAAACAGATGAGTTCTACAACAGACACTGTTAGAAGAAACAGATGAGTTCTACAACAGACACTGTTAGAAGAAACAGATGAGTTCTAGAACAAACACTGTTAGAAGAAACAGATGAGTTCTAGGAGAAACAGATGAGTTCTAGAACAGACACTGTTAGAAGAAACAGATGAGTTATAGAACATACACTGTTAGAAGAAACAGATTAGTTCTACAACAGACACTGTTAGAAGAAACAGATGAGTTCTAGAACAGACACAGTTAGAAGAAACAGATGAGTTCTAGAACAGACACTGTTAGAAGAAACAGATGAGTTCTAGAACAAACACTGTTAGAAGAAACAGATGAGTTCTAGAACAGACACTGTTAGAAGAAACAGATTAGTTCTAGAACAGACACTGTTAGAAGAAACAGATGAGTTCTACAACAGACACTGTTAGAAGAAACAGATGAGTTCTAGAACAAACACTGTTAGAAGAAACAGATGAGTTCTAGAACAGACACTGTTAGAAGAAACAGATTAGTTCTAGAACAGACACTGTTAGAAGAAACAGATGAGTTCTACAACAGACACTGTTAGAAGAAACAGATTAGTTCTACAACAGACACTGTTAGAAGAAACAGATTAGTTCTACAACAGACACTGTTAGAAGAAACAGATTAGTTCTACAACAGACACTGTTAAAACCTCTTAAGGGTCGTCCCCTTTTTTTCAATTTTCATCGAAAATGACATACCCAAGTCTAACTGCCTGTAGCTCAGGCCCTGAAGCAAGGATATGCATATTCTTGGTACCATTTGAATGGAAACACTTTGAAGTTTGTGGAAATGTGAAAGGAATGTAGGGGAATATAACACATTAGATCTGGTGAAAGATAATACTAAGAAAAAAAATAACCTTTTTTTGTATTTTTTTTTGTACCATCATCTTTGAAATGCAAGAGAAAGGCCATAATGTATTATTCCAGCCCGGGTGCAATTTACATTTTGGCCACTAGATGGCAGCAGTGTATGTGCAACGTTTCCGACTGATCCAATGAACCATTGCATTTCTGTTCAAAATGTTGTATCAAGACTTCCCAAATGTGCCTAATTTGTTTATTAATAACTTTTCATGTTCAAAATTGTGCACTCTCCTCAAACGATAGCATGGTATTCTTTCACTGTAATAGCTACTGTAAATTGGACAGTGCAGTTAGATTAACAAGAATTTAAGCTTTCTGCCAATATCAGATATGTACATGTCCTGGGAAATGTTCTTGTTTCTTACAACCTCATGCTAATCGCATTAGCCTATGTTAGCTCAACCTATCCCGCAGGGGACCCACCAATCCTGAAGAAGTTTTTAAAAGAAATAGATGAGTTCTAGAATGGACTCTGTTAGAATAAATGTATGAGTGTACAGAAGAATGTTTTGAAATGAGATTGGGGCTACTATGAACTGATGCTATTCTTTGCACTATGAACTGATGCTTATTAAATGCATAAAAGGTCAGTCTATACAGTATATGTGGAACTACTGTAGCAATATGAAGCTATTTCAAACTGTCTGACGTTTCAGACTGCTTACCATTTTCACTGAACTGTTTACCATTGTACAAAGTATACAAAATAATGTCCTCATCTAGATAATTATGTTTGCTTCTAGTGTTATTGTGTTACTAGTGTTACTCTCCTATTTGACTTTCAAATGTTCAATAGAAATTTATTTTGGGGGGGGGATTGTTGAATTTCGATTTGAAGAAGTTTGAGCTGTAATGTATTGTATGTATTGAACAATATTTAATAGAATAGGCTCCCTTAATAAACAATTATCTCCACTTAGCTAGGTGTGTGTGTGCGTGCGTGCGTGCGTGCGTGCGTGCGTGCGTGCGTGTGTGTGCGTGCGTGCGTGCTCCATCAGGGAAGTTTTTTAGCTGCTACACGAGCAGTGCAGAACACAGGTAAAGTAAGACTCTTTATAAAGTGGTAATACTTCAAACGCTCAAGCCTCACATGTTAAAATAATCCATCCACCTAACAGGTGTGGCATATCAAGAAGCTGATTAAACAGCACGATCATTACACAGGTGCACCTTGTGCTGGGAACAATAGAAGGCCAGAGCTGTTGCCAGAGAACTGAATGTTATTTTCTCTACTATAAGAGGTCCTGGGACCTCTTGGAGGTCCCGCCAACGTTGTTTTAGAGAATTTGGCAGTATGTCCAACCAGCCTCACAACCGCAGACCACGTGTAACCACGCCAGCCCAGGACCTCCACATCCGGCTTCCTCATCTGCCGGAACATCTGAGACCAGCGACCTGGACAGCTGATGAAACTAAGAAGTATTTCTGTAATAAATCCATTTTGAAGGGAAAAACGTATTCTGATTGACTGGGCCTGGCTCCCCAGTGATGGGCCTATGCCCTCCCAGGCCCACCCATGACTGCGCCCATGTCCAGGAATGTGAAATCCACAGATTAGGGCCTAATGAATTGATTTGAATTGACTGATTTCCTTATATGAACTGTAACTCAGCAAAATCTTTGAAATTGTTGTATGTTGCGTTAATATTTTTGCTCAGTATACATTATCATATAGGCTCATATGATACAACGCACCCTATACGTGTGATCGTAGTCAAAGCACATTCTCTATGATTATTATTGCTAATGACAGTGTAGTCAATGTTCAAGTCATCTGCACTGTTCTACTGCACATCAGAGGAGTGCTAGTGCTTTGATAGCTGTCTCTGGTGTAACACTGGATAAACCTGTAGATAAACCTGTAGATAAACCTGTAGATAAACCTTTAGATAAACCTGTAGATAAACCTGTAGATAAACCTGTAGATTTATTTATTTTATTTCACCTTTATTTAACCAGGTAGGCTAGTTGAGAACAAGTTCTCATTTGCAACTGCGACCTGGCCAAGATAAAGCATAGCAGTGTGAACAGACAACACAGAGTTACACATGGAGTAAACAATAAACAAGTCAATAACATGGTAGAAAAAAAGAGAATCTATATACAATGTGTGCAAAAGGCATGAGGTAGGCAATAAATCGAATAATTACAATTTAGCAGATTAACACTGGAGTGATAAATCATCAGATGATCATGTGCAAGAAGAGATACTGGTGTGCAAAAGAGCAGAAAAGTAAATAAATAAAAGCAGTATGGGGGGTGAGGTAGGTAAATTGGGTGGGTAGTTTACAGATGGACTATGTACAGCTGCAGCGATCGGTTAGCTGCTCGGATAGCAGATTTTTAAAGTTGTTGAGGGAGATAAAAGTCTCCAACTTCAGAGATTTTTGCAATTCGTTCCAGTCGCAGGCAGCAGAGAACTGGAAGGAAAGGCGTCCAAATGAGGTTTTGGCTTTAGGGATGATCAGTGAGATACACCTGCTGGAGCGCGTGTTGCGGGTGGGTGTAGCCATCGTGACCAGTGAACTGAGATAAGGCGGCACTTTACCTAGCATAGCCTTGTAGATGACCTGGAGCCAGTGGGTCTGACGACGAACATGTAGCGAGGGCCAGCCGACTAGGGCATACAGGTCGCAGTGGTGGGTCGTATAAGGTGCTTTAGTAACAAAACGAATGGCACTGTGATAAACTGCATCCAGTTTGCTGAGTAGAGTATTGGAAGCTATTTTGTAGATGACATCGCCGAAGTCGAGGATCGGTAGGATAGTCAGTTTTACTAGGGTAAGTTTGGCGGCGTGAGTGAAGGAGGCTTTGTTGCGGAATAGAAAGCCGATTCTTGCTTTGATTTTGGATTGGAGATGTTTGATATGAGTCTGGAAGGAGAGTTTGCAGTCTAGCCAGACACCTAGGTACTTATAGATGTCCACATATTCTAGGTCGGAACCGTCCAGGGTGGTGATGCTAGTCGGGCGTGCGGGTGCAGGCAGCGAACGGTTGAAAAGCATGCATTTGGTTTTACTAGCGTTTAAGAGCAGTTGGAGGCCACGGAAGGAGTGTTGTATGGCATTGAAGCTCGTTTGGAGGTTAGATAGCACAGTGTCCAAGGAAGGGCCGGAAGTATATAGAATGGTGTCGTCTGCGTAGAGGTGGATCAGGGAATCGCCCGCAGCAAGAGCAACATCATTGATGTATACAGAGAAAAGAGTCGGCCCGAGAATTGAACCCTGTGGTACCCCCATAGAGACTGCCAGAGGACCGGACAACATGCCCTCCGATTTGACACACTGAACTCTGTCTGCAAAGTAGTTGGTGAACCAGGCAAGGCAGTCATTAGAAAAACCGAGGCTACTGAGTCTGCCGATAAGAATATGGTGATTGACAGAGTCGAAAGCCTTGGCCAGGTCGATGAAGACGGCTGCACAGTAATGTCTTTTATCGATGGCGGTTATGATATCGTTTAGTACCTTGAGCGTGGCTGAGGTGCACCCATGACCGGCTCGGAAACCGGATTGCACAGCGGAGAAGGTACGGTGGGATTCGAGATGGTCAGTGATCTGTTTGTTGACTTGGCTTTCGAAGACCTTAGATAGGCAGGGCAGGATGGATATAGGTCTGTAACAGTTTGGGTCCAGGGTGTCACCCCCTTTGAAGAGGGGGATGACCGCGGCAGCTTTCCAATCCTTGGGGATCTCAGATGATACGAAGGAGAGGTTGAACAGGCTGGTGATAGGGGGTGCGACAATGGCGGCGGACAGTTTCAGAAATAGGGGGTCCAGATTGTCAAGCCCAGCTGATTTGTATGGGTCCAGGTTTTCCAGCTCTTTCAGAACATCTGCTATCTGGATTTGGGTAAAGGAGAAGCTGGGGAGGCTTGGGCGAGTAGCAGCGGGGGGGGCGGGGCTGTTGGCCAAGGTTGGAGTCGCCAGGAGGAAGGCATGGCCAGCCATTGAGAAATGCTTGTTGAAGTCTTCGATTATCACGGATTTATCGGTGGTGACCGTGTTACCTAGCCTCAGTGCAGTGGGCAGCTGGGAGGAGGTGCTCTTGTTCTCCATGGAATTTACAGTATCCCAGAACTTTTTGGAGTTAGAGCTACAGGATGCAAATTTCTGCTTGAAAAAGCTGGCCTTTGCTTTCCTGACTGACTGCGTGTATTGGTTCCTGACTTCCCTGAACAGTTGCATATCGCGGGGGCTCTTCGATGCTATTGCAGTTCGCCACAGGATGTTTTTGTGCTGGTCGAGGGCAGTCAGGTCTGGAGTGAACCAAGGGCTATATCTGTTCTTGGTTCTGCATTTTTTGAACGGAGCATGCTTGTCTAATATGGTGAGGAAGTAACATTTAAAGAATGACCAGGCATCCTCAACTGACGGGATGAGGTCAATATCCTTCCAGGGTACCCGGGCCAGGTCGATTAGAAAGGCCTGCTCGCAGAAGTGTTTTAGGGAGCGTTTGACAGTGATGAGGGGTGGTCGTTTGACCGCGGACCCGTGGCGGATACAGGCAATGAGGCAGTGATCGCTGAGATCTTGATTGAAGACAGCAGAGGTGTATTTGGAGGGCAGGTTGGTCAGGATAATGTCTATTAGGGTGCCCATGTTTACGGATTTAGGGTTGTACCTGGTGGGTTCCTTGATGATTTGTGTGAGATTGAGGGCATCAAGCTTGGATTGTAGGACTGCCGGGGTGTTAAGCATATCCCAGTTTAGGTCACCTAACAGAACAAACTCTGAAGCTAGATGGGGAGCGATCAATTCACAGATGGTGTCCAGGGCACAGCTGGGAGCTGAGGGGGGTCGGTAGCAGGCGGCAACAGTGAGAGACTTATTTCTGGAGAGATTAATTTTTAAAATTAAAAGTTCGAACTGTTTGGGCATAGACCTGGAAAGTATGACAGAACTTTGCAGGCTATCTCTGCAGTAGATTGCAACTCCTCCCCCTTTGGCAGTTCTATCTTGACGGAAAGTGTTATAGTTGGGTATGGAAATCTCAGAATTTTTGGTGGCCTTCCTAAGCCAGGATTCGGACACGGCAAGGACATCAGGGTTGGCAGAGTGTGCTAAAGCGGTGAGTAAGGCAAACTTAGGGAGGAGGCTTCTGATGTTGACATGCATGAGGCCAAGGCTTTTTCGATCACAGAAGTCAACAAATGAGGGTGACTGGGGACATGCAGGGCCTGGGTTTACCTCCACATCACCCGAGGAACAGAGGAGTAGTAGGATGAGGGTGCGGCTAAAGGCTATCAAAACTGGTCGCCTAGAGCGTTGGGGACAAAGAATAAAAGGAGCAGATTTATGGGCGTGGTAGAATAGATTCTGGGCATAATGTGCAGACAGGGGTATGGTGGGGCGTGGGTACAGCGGAGGCAAGCCCAGGCACTGGGTGATGATAAGAGAGGTTGTATCTCTGGACATGCTGGTCTCAATGGGTGAGGTCACCGCATGTGTGGGGGGTGGGACCAAGGAGGTATCAGAGGTACGGAGAGTGGAACTACAGGGTCCATTGCAAACCAAAACAATGATAATGATAACTAGCCTGAACAACAGTATGCAAGGCATATTGATATTTGAGAGAGACATACAATAAGGCATAAAGTGATTGCAGGTCTTGATTGGGAGAGCTAGCTAAAACAACAGGTAAGATAACAGCAGCAATAACAGGGTGCTAGTCTAACACAGCAACAACAGGTAAAAATGGCGACGACTAGGCAGAGAGGGTCGGATTAACTACACACAGATCCTGAGTTAAAGCACAGAGCCGACAGATAAAACACAAATAAACAGAATGGAGTACCGTGAATTAATGGACAGTCAAGCATGCATCAGCTATGTAGCCAAGTGATCATAGTGTCCAGGGGGCAGCCGTAGATGGAGCAGGGAGGCCTCCACTAAGCTAGCACGCGGCGTTTAAAGTTAGTAGCCCGGGGGGTGGTCTGCTCAGACGGAGGGGGTCTGCTCAGACGTGGTCGTGTCGACAGAGAATCCAAGCCAGATGGCGATGGCGAAAGAGAGGTTGTGAATTGTAGAATTGTGTTTGCTAACTGGTGCTAGCTTCGTGGCAGTGGCGCTAGCTGCGCTAGCGGCAAGCTAGCTGTGAGGATCAGAAGTAGTGGCTCAGGGATTACGGCAGGAATCCGGCGTTGTTGTCGAGAGACAGTCCGATGCTGGTAAATTGGTGAGTAATATCCAGGCTAATAACAGGGCTGGTGTCTGTGCAGAAGGTAAAAGCTACTAGCAGCGGCAAAAAAATGGCTAAATTAGCTTGTAGCTGGTATTGTAGCCCAAGAATTCGCTGGTAGACCTCTTCAGCTAGCCGGCAGATGGGCCTAGCTCGAGGCTAGCTCAAGGCTAACTGGTGCTTGCTTCGGGACAGAGGTGTTAGCCAGTAGTAGCCACTCGGTTGCAGCTAGCTAGCTGTGATGATACGGTGTAATTGTCCAGAGCTTGCGTCAGGAATCCGGTGATGTGGTAGAGAAAAAGCAGTCCTATATGCTCTGGGTTGATATCGCGCTTGCAGACTGGCAGGTATTGGCCCGGTATTGAAGCTGGCTGTGTTCGAGTTGAGGGTGAAGACCGCAGCAGTGGCTAACTGACTACTAGCTAGTAGCTAGTTATCTGGCTAGCTTCTGATTGGGGTTACGGTTCTAAAGTATAAAAAAAATAGCAGGTCCGTACCACATTGGGTGAGGCGGAATGTAGGAATGTATATTCAGTTCCTAGATGGAAAGTGAAATTAAAATATATACGAAATGTATACGAAAAATACGAAGACTATTTACACGGGACAGGACAAGGACAAAGACACGTCCGACTGCTACGCCATCTTGGATTCGAAAAAAAGATAAACCTTTAGATAAACCTGTAGATAAACCTGTAGATAAACCTGTATAAACCTGTAGATAAACCTGTAGATAAACCTGTATAAACCTGTAGATAAACCTGTATAAACCTGTAGATAAACCTGTAGATAAACCTGTAGATAAACCTGTAGATAAACCTTTGGACTGTCATCAGGATGACAGAAGAAGGTTCATCTCTGGGTCAGACTCATAAAAGTGAGAAGGGTACTTGTCCCATGTGACAACAAAAAAATAGAGAGGAGGTGTGTGTGTGTGTGTGTGTGTGTGTGTGTGTGTGTGTGTGTGTGTGTGTGTGTGTGTGTGTGTGTGTGTGTGTGTGTGTGTGTGTGTGTGTGTGTGTGTGTGTGTGTTTGGAGAGAGAGAGAGAGAGATGACATCCATATTGCATTTCTTAAGTCCCTCAGAGCACTGACACAACCCCCCAGCATTATGTATGTAAATAGCGCCCCCTGCTGTTACATTACAATACTGGCTTTAATTGTCATCTCCCTGAAGGATCCTCACAGAAAACCCCTGAGGTCCCTTTTGGTCTATTAGGTGGACCAGTTTAATTTCCAAATTAGAAAATGCATAGCTTCATTTAATGTTTCCACACTTTTCTCAGTACAACAACTACACTCCCCTAAGTATTTATTTGGACAGTGGAGCTAAAGTTTGTATATTTGTTTCCATACACTGTGGTGAGATTTAGTAGGTGAGAGGTGAGATTCTGTACATTCGCCTCACATAAAACATTTGATCTCAAATCCAACATGCTGGAGAACACCAAAAACAAGATTTAGTTTCACTGTCCAAATAAATAGGTATGGGAGTGTCCATAAAGTGGCAGAAGTTAGGTCAGGAGGGTAGGATGTGATGATTTACTTTAATGATCCCTCCAACAGCAGACAGCCTCAGCACTGCTCTATATGATCACCCTTTTGTGCTCAAAACAGTGTGCTATTAAAGAGGTAAAAGTCCCTCAGAACACCAACCGTTTCAATACACCAACACCAGGGTGCAGGATGCAACATTTTGGAACGTTCAGATAGAAATATGTTATGTAGAACAAACATGCCTCTCAGACATGTAGAAATATGAAATCAAGTCAGCTCTATTCATGGAATATTTAACTGTGTTTCTAACAATGTTTGGCTACTGAACGTGGCCCTGACAAACATGAACGTGGCCCTGACAAACATAAACACGGCCCTGACAAACATGAACGTGGCCCTGACAAACATGAACGTGGCCCTGACAAACATAAACACGGCCCTGACAAACATGAACGTGGCCCTGACAAACATAAACACGGCCCTGACAAACATGAACGTGGCCCTGACAAACATGAACGTGGCCCTGACAAACATCAACGTGGCCCTGACAAACATCAACGTGGCCCTGACAAACATGAACGTGGCCCTGACAAACATGAACGTGGCCCTGACAAACATGAACGTGGCCCTGACAAACATGAACGTGGGCCTGACAAACATCAACGTGGCCCTGACAAACATAAACGTGGCCCTGACAAACATGAACGTGGCCCTGACAAACATGAATGTGGCCCTGAAAAACATCAACACGGCCCTGACAAACATCAACACGGCCCTGACAAACATCAACGTGGCCCTGACAAACATGAACGTGGCCCTGACAAACATCAACACGGCCCTGACAAACATCAACACGGCCCTGACAAACATCAACACGGCCCTGACAAACATCAACACGGCCCTGACAAACATGAACGCGGCCCTGACAAACATCAACACGGCCCTGACAAACATCAACACGGCCCTGACAAACATCAACACGGCCCTGACAAACATCAACACGGCCCTGACAAACATCAACACGGCCCTGACAAACATGAACGTGGCCATGACAACACCAAGGAAATAGAATAGAGATGTGAAACAAACACCAATGTGCCGCTCCGTCCCTGTGCTATGTGGTATATTACCCTAGCTGTAGTCCATCTCTGTGTGCTGTGTGTGTTGTTGTATTCGGGAGAGGCTATAAGAACACACCTGACCTGTAAAACGACTAAGCAAAATCTCAAACGGACCCTTATCTTAACCAAACCCTTAATGCTTTATTTTAAAGGTGTTTTTCTCTCAGGCATTCGGTAGGCTTACCTCAGAGCCCCCCTTCTCAAGCTCACTTTTTCTTCCCGTACATCCAGATTTACAAATTAAGTACGGCCTTAACCCTAACTTGAACATAATTTGAATTAATTACAAAATTAAGTATTGTTTTTGCAGGTCAGGAGTGTCTGTGTAGCCTATTCCCTTGTATTCTCCAAGCGGTAGTTTTCCCATTACTGTGCCAGGCTGCAGTGCAGAGACAAGAGTAGAGTGCTGACATTTCAGGGAGATCACAGATGGCAGGACATTTGCTCCCCAGCAGGACCCCTCATATGAGGGTAACCTCGGGGGGCTAATACTGGCATATTATCAAAGCATTAGAGCAAGATATGTGTTATATGAAGTGCACATTACAGTTTTTGTCAATCAGCTAGGTTTCAATCCAATTGGCGGCAGATTTTCATGTGCATATTCAAAATCTGCATAAATACAATATGCGCATTTTCCCCACCAGAGATGTGTTTCCAATCAAATTGACTTTTGCGGATAAAAGGCTGTGCGTGATGACGTAGCGCACATAAAAATACCTTTTGCGTTTAAATTCCCACGCACCCAATAAAAAATACAAAATACAATGTGTTTCCATCACATTTTCATCTCTACTGATGGTTTTCTCACCAAAAATATTTTGTTAAATAGCGAGTGTGCCCACTGTGGTATTGGCACGTGCGCTATAGCTAACAGCTCATAGCTACAGTTCAGGTGGGCCTATAGTCTACATGATGAGATAATTATGGACAAAATAATGAGATCATTTTTATTTGTCAAACTGCAGCCAAGCATCGATGATCATGTCACCAGAATAAAGGCATCCTGGTTGCGTATATACACTGAACAAAAATATAACTAAAGTGCAACAATTTAAAAAAAGAAAGAACCTGTCTTTCAAAGATCATTTGTAAAAATCCAAATAACTTCACAGATCTTCATTGTAAAGGGTTTAAACACTGTTTCCCATGCTTGTTCAATGAACCATAAACAATTAATGAACATGCACCTGTGGAACAGTCGTTAAGACACTAACCAACAATGCAGTTGAAGAAATAGAATATTTACTAAATAAACTGAAGTAAAACATTATTTTTTTTAAAGTCACACAAGAAAATCACATAACAAAAACAAAGCTATGTACAGGGGGTACCAGTACCAAGTCAATGTGCGGGGGTACAGGTTAGGCGAGGTAATTTGTAAAGTGACTATGCATAGATAATAAACAGCGAGTAGCAGCAGAGGGGGGGGGGGGGTCAATGCAAATAGTTTGGGTGGCCATTTGATTAACTGTTCAGCAGTCTTATGGCTTGGGGGTAGAAGCTGTGAAGGAGCCTTTTGGTCCTAGACTTGGCACTCCGGTACCGCTTTCCGTGTGGTAGCAAAGAGAACAATCTATTACTTGGGTGACTGGAGTCTGACAATTTTTGGGGACTTCCTCTGACACCGCGTGGTATAGAGGTCCTGAATGCCAGGAAGCTTGGCCCTGGTGATGTACAGGGCTGTACTCACTACCCTCTGTAGCGCCTTACAGTCAGATGCTGAGCAGTTGCCATACCAGGCGGTGAAGAGAGTAGAGGATGATGAGCAGTAGTAGGCCTAGGCCAATACAGAGTGATATACATTTGTGCTTCAGTAAGATTGGCTTCTTAGCATTCATTGCCATGGCGATGAACTGTATCACAGAAATGGATCGTAAATCACAGAGAATAGATGTTATGGTGGCAGCTGCAGAGTACATGGGTGTAAGACGTCTTACTGCAGAAGAGTTACAAGGTGTGTTTAAAGAATCACGTCCTCCCAGGTCACCATTGGCCTGGTGTAGGATCAGTTAGGGTCAAAGAAGTAGAATGGTGATTTACATTTTTATGAAATAGTGGTATATACAGGTGGAGGGTTAGTTGGTGGTATGTAATAGTGGTATATAGGTGCAAGGTTAGTTGGTGGTATGTAATAGCGGTATATAGGTGCAAGGTTAGTTGGTGGTATGTAATAGTGGTATATAGGTGCAAGGTAAGTTGGTGGTATATAGGTGTAAGGTTAGTTGGTGGTATGTAATAGTGGTATATAGGTGCAAGGTTAGTTGGTGGTATGTAATAGTGGTATATAGGTGCAAGGTAAGTTGGTGGTATATAGGTGTAAGGTTAGTTGGTGGTATGTAATAGTGGTATATAGGTGCAAGGTTAGTTGGTGGTATGTAATAGTGGTATATAGGTGCAAGGTTAGTTGGTGGTATGTAATAGTGGTATATAGGTGCAAGGTTAGTTGGTGGTATGTAATAGTGGTATATAGGTGCAAGGTTAGTTGGTGGTATGTAATTGTGGTATACAGGTGCAAGGTTAGTTGGTGGTATGTAATAGTGGTATATAGGTGGAGGGTTAGTTGGTGGTATGTAATTGTGGTATACAGGTGCAAGGTTAGTTGGTGGTGCAGTTTATTCCTTTTCCCCGTTCCTTTTTAATTTTATATTTAAAAAATGTAACATGTTAAACCAGACACAGTAGGTGGCGGCATGCACAAACAAAATGTTTGAACGCCATGATACTAATGAAAAAGTGCATGTCAGAGCAGAAGCTATACTACGACGTTTCCAAAAACACAGTGGTCTCAATCATTGTGAAATGGAAACAATATGGAACTGCCTTAGAATCTGCCTAGAGCTGGCTGTCCGACCAAACTGAGCAACCGGCTAAGGGCAGGTGACCAAGAACCCAATGACCACTCTGACAGAACTAGAGTTCCTTGGCTGAGGTGGAAAAACCTACCAGAAAAACATCAGTCTCTACAGCACTTCACCAATCTGGGCTTTATGGGAGTGGCCAGTCCTGAGAAAAAAGGATGATGACTGCACACCTATAGTTAGCGAAAAGCCACATGCAAGACAGATCATAAGGCAAAAGATTTGATGATCTGATGAGACAAATTTTTGTTACTCTTTGGCCTGAATGCAAAGTGCTGTCTGGAGAAAACAAAGCACCGCTCATCACCCATCTAAACACCATACCTACCGTGAAGCCCGGTAGCGGCAGCATTATGCCATGGGGATGCTTTTCAGAGGCAGAGAGACTGGTAAAGACAGAGGGAACAACGAATGGAGCCAAATACAGGCAAATCCTTGATGAGAACCTGCTCCAGTGCAGACTACCTTAGACTGGGGCGAGGATCGATGTTCTAATAGGACAATGGCCCCAAGCATACAGCCAAAGCAACGTTGGAACGGTTTTAGAACAAGTATGTGAAAGTCCTCGAGTGGCCCAACCAAAGCCCAGACTTGAATCCCATTTCAAATCTGAGGAAAGACTTGGAAGTTTTGGGAGCAGCGGTGAACAGCAGTCTATACTGAACAAAAATATAAAAGCAACATGCAACAAGTTTCTAAGATTTTACTGAATTACAATTAAAATAAGGAAATCGATCAATTGAAAAAAAAATCATTAGGCCTTAATCTATGGATATCCCGACTGGGCAGGGGTGCAGCCATGGGTGGACCTGGGATGGCATAGGTCTACCAATTTGGCAGCCAGGCTCAGCCAATCAGAATGAAGGACTTCACAAAAATACTCCTCAGGCGATCCCGCATGTGGATATCCTGGGCTGGTGTGGTTACATGTGGTCTGCGGCCGGTTGGACGTACTGACAAATTCTTTTAAACGACATCGGAGGCAGCTTATGGTAGAAAAAATAAAATTCAATTCTCCGCCAACAACTCTGGTGGACATTACTGCAGCCAGCATGCCAATTGCACGCTCCCTCTCAACTTGAGATCTGTGGCATTGTGACAAAATGGCACACTTTAAAGTGGCCTTTTGTCCCCAGCACAAGGTGCACCGGTGTAATGATCATGCTCTTTAACCAGCTTCTTGATATGCCACAGATGTCGTGTGCCCGGATTATTTTTGGCAAAGGAGAAACGCTCACTTGAGATGTAAACAAATTTGCACACAAAATGTGAGAATAATAAGCTGTGTAAAAATTGGACATTTCTGGGATTTTTTATTTCAGCTCATGAAACATGGTACCAACACTTTACATGTTGTTTATATTTCTGGTCAGTATAACTTAAGAGCGTTGGGTGGGGGGGGGAATCCAGATGTGCAAATTTGACAGACATACCCGACGACTGAAAGGTGTAATCACTACCAAAGGCGCTTCTGCAAAGTATTGATTTCAGTAAATGAGATCTATTTCATTTTCATTGTTGCTAAAACTTAAAATAACATGTTTTCATTTTGTCGCTATGAGGTATTTGCATGTTGAGAAATATTTAAACCATTCTGAAATCAGGCTGATAAAAATAGTGGAGTAAGTCAAGGGGTTGAATACTTCAAAGGCACTGTGCATGACAAATATTTTCTCTTATAAACCAATATGGTACAGACAGACGGAAAGTAACGATGAAAATTTGTTAATAACCACAAACGACAGCTTTGTTTTTATAAAAAAATGGGTTTTAACAATTCCATTTCAATACAAAACATTTGAAGCCCTGCCAATCAAACAAGTCAACTGAAAAAAGTATGATTTCCCCTGTCCAAAAATAACATACATATTTTATCCTTCTCTAATTATGGGAAATATTACACTAACGGAAAAAAAACTACCAATCACTCATTGTTAGCTAATAGTAATATAAAAAGGATCAATGTGAAGTCCTGTTGGTCAGGTTAGAGTCCGAACACACGTCGTCGAACAGTCCAGTCCGAACACACGCCTCCACAGTTCCGATCAACAAAATGGCGTCTGTCTACTCTATGCAGTCTTCTGCTGGCCCTTCTTCCCGATCAGGGACTTGTGGATGTGGGGGATCACACCTGGAAACAGAGACACCAGTGGTTAGATAGGAATACAAGTGAGAGTATGTTAAAGATAAATGGAGATGGGATGTTGTTCATGCATGTACATCAAGTGTTGACTCAAATAAATACTAATTAAAATAAATACAGGCAAATATGCGTGAGTTGTGTTGGGGCTCGCGCATGCAAGTAATTTAATAACAGTGTTCTTTCTGAACCCACCGCCTCCAGCTATGGTGGCCTTGATGAGGGAGTCCAACTCCTCGTCTCCACGGATAGCGAGCTGCAAGTGGCGGGGAGTGATACGCTTCACCTTCAGATCTTTAGAGGCGTTACCCGCCAACTCTAGTACCTGGAAACAAGTCAGCCAATCAGGATACGATAATGTATATAACTCCACTCGAAACAAAAACATGTATCTGTGATCAACTGAAATCGAGAGCTTGGGAGCTATAATCTGCATTTGTAAATTTTATTATTGACAGCTTTGTTCAATGTTCTCTACCTACATAGTACTCCAAATACACTGCATGACACCTGCTCATCGAACATCTCATTCCAAAATCTTGGTCATTAATATGGAATTGGTCCCCCCTTTGTTGCTTTAACAGCCTCCACTCTTCCGGGAATGCTTTCCACTAGATGATGAACATTGCTGTGGGGACTTGCTTCCATTCAGCCACAAGAGCATTAATGAGGTCAGGCACTGATGTTAGGCGATTAGGCCTGGCTGGCAGTCGGTGTTCCAATTCCTCCAAAATGTGTTAGATGGGGTTGAGGTCAGGGCTCTGTGCAGGCCAGTCAAGTTCTTCCACACCGATCTCAACAAACCATTTCAGCACAGACCTTGCTTTGTACACAGGGGCATTGTAATGCTGAAACAGGAAAAGGCCCTCCCCAAACTGTTGCCAAAGTTGGAAGCACAGAATCGTCTAGAATGTAATTGTATGCTGTAGTGTTCAGATTTCCCTTCACTGGAACTAAGAGGCCAAGCCCAAACCAGAAGAAAGAAAAAGACCCAGATCAGTATTCCTCCACCAAACTTTACAGTTGGCACTATGCTAATGTTCTCCTGGCATCCACCAAACCCCGAGTTGTCCCGTCGGACTGCCAGATGGTGAAGCATGATTCAGCACTCCGAGAGCGTGTTTCTACTGCTCCAGAGTCCAATGCCGGCGGGCTTTACACCAGTTATGCCGACGTTGCTTCAAGGCAATTAGGAACTCTGGTGAGTGTTACAGAGGACAGATGATTTTTACGTGCTTCAGCACTTGGTGGTCCTGTTCAGTGAGCTATTGTGGCCTACCACTTCGTGGCTGAGCAGTTTTTGCTCCTAGACGTTTCCACTTCACAACAACACTTAGTTGTCCGGGGCAGCTCTAGCAGGGCAGAAATTTGAACTGACTTGTTGCTAAGGTGGCATCCTATGTCCGTGCCACATTGAAAGTCACTGAGCTCTTCAGTAAGGCCATTCTACTGCCAATGTTTGTCTATGGAGATCACATGGCTGTGTGCTTGATTTTATACACCGTCAGCCATAGCCAAATCCACAAATTTGAAGGGGTGTCCACACAGTAGCAGTCAAAAGTTCAGATACCTACCTACCCATTCAAGGGTTTCTTTATTTTTAGTATGTTCTACATCAGAACTATGAAATATAACATATGGAATCACGTAGTAACAAAAAAAAAAGTTAAACTCTAAATACATTTTATATTCTTCAAAGTAGCCACCCTTTGCCCCGATGACAGCTTTGCACACACTTAGCATTCTATCGACCAGCTTCATGGGGTAGTCACCTGGAAGGCATTTCAATGAACAGGTGTGTACCTTGTTGAAAGTTAAGAGGGAAAGAAATTTCACAAATGAATGCATTTGAGCCAATCAGTTGTGTTGTGACAAGGTAGCGGGGTATACAGAAGATAGGGCTATTTGGTAAAAGACCAAGTCCATATTATGGCAAGAACAGCTCAAATAAGCAGAGAAATGACAGCCCATCATTTAAAGACATGAAGGTCAGTCAATGTGGAAAATTTCAAGAACTTTGAAAGTTTACTCAAGTGCAACCGCAAAAACCATCAAGCGCTATGATGAAACTGGCTCTCATGAGGACCTCCACAGGAATAGAAAACCCAGTTACCTCTGCTGCAGAGGATAAGTTCATTAGAATTACCAACCTCTCAGCAGCCCAAATAAATGCTTCAGAGTTCAAGTAACAGACACATCTCAACGTTAACTGTTCAAAGACAGCGTGAATCAGGCCTTCATGGTCAAATTGCTGCAAAGAAACCACTACTAAAGGACACCAATAATAAGAGACTTCCTTGGGCCAAGAAACACACGCAATGGACATTAGACCAGTGGTAATCTGTCCTTTGGTCTGATGAGTCCGAAAGTGATTTTTGGTTCCAACCGCCGTATCTTTGTGAGAAGCAGAGTAGGTTAATGGACTCTCACAGATTGTGTGGTTTCCACCATGAAGCATGGAGGTGGTGGTGTAAGGGCTATTTGACCAAGGAGAGTGATGGAGTGCTGTATCTTGTGACCTAGCCTCCACAATCACCCGACCTCAACCCAATTCAGTTCCAAGACTGTTGGAAAAGCATTCCTCATGAAGCTGGTTGAGTGAATGCCAAGAGTGTACAAATAGCTTTTTTGGGGGGGGGGGGGGGGGGTTGTTATTTCATTGTTTGTCTTCACTATTATTCTACAATGTAGAAAATAGCAACATTTTTATAAAAACCCTTGAATGAGTAGGTGTATATATACACACACACCTCCAGAAACTATTCAGACCGCTTGACTTAACACATTGTTACAGCCTTATTCTAAAATGGATTAAATACAAATACTCAGCAATCTACACACAAAACCCCATAATGACAAAGCGAACAGGTTTAGGAATTTCCTCAAATGTATTAAAATAAACAGAAATACCTTATTTACATAAGTATTCAGACCCTTTACTATGAAACTCAAAATTGAGCTCAGGTGCATCCTGCTTCCATTGATCATCCTTGAGATGTTTCTACAACTTGATTGGAGTCCACCTGTAGTAAATTATTTGGAAACGATTTGGAAAGGCACACATCTATTTAAAAATATCCCACAGTTGACAGTGCATGTCAGAGCAAGAACCAAGCCATGAGGTCAAAGGAATTGTCCGTAGAGCTCCGAGACAAGATTGTGTCTAAGCACAGACCTGGGGAAGGGTACCAAAAAATGTGAAGCATTGAAGGTACCCAAGAACAGTGGCATCCATTTTTTTTTATGGAAAAAGTTCAGAACCACTAAGGGTCTCGAGCTGGCCGTATGTCCAAACTGAACAATCGGGGGAGAAGGGCCAGGGAGGTGCCCAAGAACCCGATGGTCACTGACAGAGCTCCTCTGCGGAGATGGGAGAAACTTCCAGAAGGACAACCATCTCTGCAGCACTCTACCAATTAGGCCTTTATGGTAGAGTGGCCAGACCAAACTCACCCAGTATATTAATTTAACTAGGTAAGTCAGTTAAGAACAAAATCTTATTTACAATTACGGCCTACCCCGGCCCCGAGCAAATTGTGCGCAGGGGCCGGGGTAGGCCGTTTGTGATACAGCCTGGAATCGAACCAGTCTTTAGTGACGCCTCTAGCACCGAGATGCAGTGCCTTAAAGACTGCTGCGCCACTCAGGAGCCCTCATTAAAAGTCACGACAGCCCGCTTGGAGTTTGCCAAAAGGCACCTAAAGGCTCTCAGACCATGAGAAACAAGATTGTAGCATCATACCTAATTAGACTCGATGCTGTAATTGCTGCCAAAGCTGCTTCAACAAAGTACTGAGTAAAGGGTCTGAATACTTTTGTAAATGTGATATTTCACCTTTTTTTTTTAATATACATTTGCAGAAACGCATTTTTTTTTTTTTAAGTAAATTTAACAAAATGGGGAACAGTCAATGGGTCTGAATACTTTCCAAAGGCACTGCATGTGTACCAAGTCATGTTGCTAAATTCAAAAGAATACAAGATTTTTTTTACAAATGTATATTGTGTTATCCCTGATACCATTCAAACCAATGACAGTTCGGGAACTTGTTTGTGTCTCACCTCAGCGGTGAGATACTCAAGGATGGCAGCACTATATACAGCCGCTGTGGCTCCTACACGCCCGTGGCTGGTAGTACGGGTCTTTAAGTGCCTGTGGATACGCCCCACTGGGAACTGGCAGGAACAAAACAGATGTGAGGTTAGGTGACAATGGGGAGGGGATGAATGGCTTCTAGCAATTGGAGTACACATGAACATTGAAACTTTACTGTAAATGCTGGAAACACGCAGAAAGCGTTGCTACTCTTGCTTTGAAAATAATGAATGGCATGCAAGGTGAACTGCATCCGGATCTCTGTAGAGGTATTCAATCTTACCTGCAGTCCAGCTCTCTGGGAGCGTGACACAGCTTTCGCCTTGGCCTTACCACTGTCTTTTCCTGCCTTACCGCCAGCCTGGAATATAGGGAGCAAAACACAGAATATTATAAAAAGAATAAGTAAAATGGGACTTGAGTAAGACAGAAATGTAATTTGCATGCGAGCACTGTTTCCCAAAATGTCTTTAAATAACACCTGCTAAAACTCCTGAAATACCGCGCTGGTCACAAACCAACACTTGCTAGCAGTTACAGTAAAACGCAAGTGCTCTCATACACACGATGTATTTGCTAGTCTCGGGTACTTATTTTATTGTTTTACTAATTGAACCTATCAAATAGGAAACTTAATGTTTCTCTCACCTTCATTTTAATTGTGGATTACATTGAAATGCATCCCCTATAATAAATGTGCTCCATAAATAAAAGTTATATTTTATTATTGTACAGAAACGTGTTGACAATTTTGGGTCATAACTCACCAATGGCTGTCACTCAAAATAAAGACAACACTTAAGATTGATTAACAGGTCCATATTAAAATAGCTATTTATGATGATTGTTAGCTAGCATTCCAGCTGAATCACCCTGTTCTTGAGGGCATACGGTTTCCCGCCAGTTACTAACCAGCAGCTGGAATCAAAACGTTGCTATGAAAAGGCACTGAAGCATGCTTTAGCACAGTTGAGGTGGTAACTAGGTGCGTGGCTAACACACATTTTACCAACATTCACACTATTGTAATAAAGTAGTCATGTCGAGGGATTGATAAACCCAATGCATTTACCACTTCCTGAAATTGATCAACCCTAAAAGGAAGAATTAGTAGCGAGACAACTTCGACAGGTGGCAATATTAACATTTGATTTGGTAGATAACAGCAGCCGCGGGACAACCCGACCGTACTTGAAAACAAATTGTCAGCTAGCTAACGTTAGGGTATCTAGCTAGCTAACGTTGGTAGCCTAATAGCCGTTCACCCAAATAATATGAACGCAAAAATAGTCAAAGTAAGATATATTTCTAACATGAATTAACAATACCAGCAATTACCAAACAAATAAAACTAAAAGTTTCACAAGTATGTTAAAAAGTAACCTGAATATCTCTAAGTAGGTATCGGTTAGTAATGCAAACTTGTTAGCTTACTGTAGCTGGCTAACGCTAGCTTCGCATTTATTTTTAGGTAATTTGAAGCAGCAGTAGCCAGTAATGCAACTACAACAAATGATATATAAAGCAGCCGTTATTAAAAGGATCACTACAAATAATAACCACATAACGTTACCATTTCAGCGTATTGTTATTTGGTTGTGGAACTGAGGAGCTCGGAAACAATTTCTGTTGAAGACGAAGAGAAACAATAAAGCCCTTCAGGCTCGTAAAAGCTATGCCCGGGACTCCTCGCGAGTGGACATTGACCAATGGGAATTCGTGTTGTTTCTTTGAATCTTTTTTCTGCCCAATCACAACGCTGCTTGTACACATTTTACCCATCCCCCACCGCAACTTCGGCATGTCCTTTGCGCACGAGACCAAGTAGGCTGGACTGCAGAGCTAGATATTGCCACTCAAAATGTACTTGTATTGATTATCAATATTATTCACGTGATTGACTAAAAAAATGCTGAAATATATTACGTGCATGCGCACATCTGGATATTGCATATTCAGAAATACTCAAAGCACTCGTCTTTGATAATGATTGATGCAGTTGCAAACTGATTGGATGTCCTAAAATATTTATTTTCATCACAATTGGTCTACAAAATCAATGGGTAACGAATTAGCTAGTGCACAATGAATTTAAAATACTCAGCAGTATTTTACTAGTTTGCCTGAGTATCTATTCGTTTCAAGTCATTTTAAGACGACGAGGTTTTCAATGCATTAGAAAAGTAAACCGATTACGATAAATAATCGGGGGAAATCGTTGATTTCATCGAATTAGGAGAGCACCATTTATTGACTGACAAGAGGAATCTACCAGTAGAAAATCAACAGTTTGCGGACTGCTGTTGTAATTGGCAGGCGATTGGCCTATCAGAACGCAGTATTCAACGGTATGTTACTCTGCGAATTGGTTAAGCACGCGGGGGGCGGGGAGCAGAACCTAGGAAGGAGAGAATCTGGCTGCTGGTGGCGAAGATGGCCGACGGGGACAGTGGGAGTGAGCGCGGTGGCAGCAGTGGTGGCGTAGGGGGTGGAGGCGGCGGGTTTCAGCACTACCAGCGGGACCAGGAGACCCAGGAGCTGGCCTCAAAGCGACTGGATATCCAGAACAAACGCTTCTACCTGGATGTAAAGCAGAATGCGAAGGGCAGATTCATCAAAATCGCCGAGGTCGGCGCCGGGGGCTCGAAAAGTCGTCTGACCCTTTCCATGTCAGTTGCCGCCGAGTTCCGTGACTACCTGGGGGATTTTATAGAGCACTACGCCCAACTTGGGCCTAGCAGCCCTGAGCAGATCGCTCAGTCATCCGGCGGGGATGACAGTGGGCCTAGGCGGGCCTTGAAAAGTGAGTTCCTGGTTCGAGAGAACCGAAAATACTACCTCGATCTGAAAGAGAACCAGCGGGGGAGGTTCCTCCGCATCAGGCAGACCCTCAACCGAGGCCCTGGGTTCGGAGTAGGAAGTGGCGGAGTCCCTGGTGGCATGCAGTCCGGGCAAACCATCGCCCTCCCGGCCCAAGGGTTAATAGAGTTCCGTGACGCCCTAGCCAAACATATAGACGACTACGGAGGAGATGACGAGGAACTCGCCGGTGGCGGAGGAGCAGGGGGCTACAGCGAGCTTCCGGAGGGCACCTCTATCATGGTGGACTCCAAACGGTTCTTCTTCGACGTCGGGTCCAACAAATACGGAGTTTTCATGAGGGTGAGCGAAGTCAAACCCAGCTATAGAAACTCTATCACTATCCCGTTCAAAGCGTGGGGCAAGTTTGGAGGCGCATTCTCCCGTTATGCCGACGAGATGAAAGAGATACAGGAGAGACCGAAGGATAAAATGTTTGAAAGGAGACCAGGAGGAGGAGTTGCAGGAGGAGAAGAGTCGGAGGGAGACGAGGTGGACGACGACTGATCAAGCCGGCTGTGCAATCTGATCAAGCTGTCTGACAACGTGACGCAAAGCTTGGATAGAAGACCTATTTTGTGCATGACGTATGAATCGAACCTAAATGCTAAAAAAAAACAAAAAAAACAGTGGAGTACAAAAAGTATATTTGACCTGGAAATACTGTCTATATAAGATAAATGCGTTATAAAGGTTAGGTCCATGTTTTTTTTAATTAAGTTTTATTTAATCAGAGGAGCCCAATTTGCGACCAGGGTCTCATTTTCAATGGTGCCCTGAGGACATAAAATAATAGATAAAACTACAAGATGAAGAAGAAAAAAGATACAATAACATATACATAACATTAAAAGATCACAGTCATCATAAACAAATTGTTAAAGTCAATCAATCAAAAACAATTGCACACCTCAGTGAACTCATTTATCATCAGGGTTTTAAACTGCCCTGGTGGTACCAGGTCATTTGTGCTAGCTATTAATAGTTGGATCATATGAGATTTTCCTTTGATTAAAAAAATTAAAGATTGTCCATGTAAAAAGTAACCCCACTCATGTTGTTAGCCCAGCAAATCCAGTCTCACAATGTTTCAGAACGTGACATTAGGCCACTGGTCTCTTTTACCGGTAGAATATCTATTTTTAACTCTAAACAACTTGGACCAGAACTATGTGCTGTATATAATAACCAAAAAAAAGTGAAAATGTGGTGTTTCTGAGCAAAGAGATGTGAATCTCAGCTTATCTAATACATTGCTGTGTGTTCTGGTTTTTAAGTGGTTTTTACAGTCAGAGAACAACTGTATTGTTTTGGAATAATCTGAATCATTGTTCTAAGTAGGACACAGAATTGGGCATAGACAGAACAGAGAAAAAATTGCCTGGTCTCAGATCTGTTTGTTCAGTCTTACCAACTCCTGGGACCAGGCTAAGCAAGACAACCACCAGACCAGCATCAGTGACACACAGGCCCTAGTAACAGAAAAAAAAGGAAACAGACCCATTGGTTGGTTGGGTAGTCGTCGTGACCACACGTGGCTGCATGCAGTGCGTCATGAATTGAAAAGCAGGGGATTCCCTCACCCTCATTTAGACTAATGCTGCTCAGCTCCCATAGTAGATGGTTGTCATACTGGTTCTATGATCTTTCCATACAGTCTATGGTTCTGTCTTTTGGCCTGTGTGCCTGTAGGGATGAACATGATCTATCTATGGACATTTTACTAGGACGAGACCTGTGTCTGCCCTGTATTGTCAACCACAAGGATGGGAGTCTTGAATGTCAAATCCAGCAACCTGTTAGATCTTGGTGACTCCGAATGAAGATTGCTTAAGCTAGGATGACTGGCACTGGTCTTTGTTTCTAGGGGTGGTTTCCCGGACACAGATTAAACCTAGTCCTGGACTGAAAATTATGCTCAATGCAGAATCTCCATTGAAATTGATTTTTAGTCCAAGACTAGGCTTAATTCCTGTCTTAAATTATTTTTCAAAATAAATATATAGAAATATGTCTATTAGATGATATGTAAAATGTATTGAGTATTGCTGCCTAAACTGAACTGGTATAAGCTATTTAAAACACTAAAGCTTGGATGCAATCATCCGGGGAGATTTCTAACGTTTTATTTTATTCCCTGAATGAAAAATGAAGAGCATAGAAAACGATATGGAAGTGATAACATTAACAAACACATTTATTTTTATTTTTAAATTGTACACAATACACTTAGATCCAATCCCATTCAAGTAGTCTGTCTCAAATCTGTCCTCTCACTTCCTGTCCATTGGACAGAAAGAATATCCATCAAGCCCCTTTGCCCCCCTTCTCTCAATCCATCACTTTTACATTTTCTCTCAAGTTGGTTCTCTTTCAGTTGACAATAAGACATGACTGAATACCATCCAGGCTTCTTATTTCAGTGGTTGGTCTATACTTTTTTTTTAGCATGCCTGCTCTTTTATTGAGCATTTTTCTGATTGCTGTATGTTGGTATTTATAAAACATCTTTTGACAACGATCAAAGGATCAAAAGTTTAATTCTGGTCAACATACATACAAAAAGTAATGGCATTTTTAACCTTATTCAGGAAATTACATCATCCTCAACCATCACATTTCCCTCTGTGTGTGTGTGTAAACCTTCTCCTATTGGCTTTACTTTTACCCTTCAGCATAGCATGTGTCATACAAACAACATCTGGGAGCAATAGTTTTTTTTCTACTGATATAAAAAAAAAATATTATATATACACATGAGTTTTAACTACAACCTTATTCCTGTATTGTGTTACATGAAATGGCAGCTGTTTACCTCGTGAGTTCTGCTGTAATATTCTACCAAGTTCCTTTCAACGGTAAATAAAAAAGTTCTTTGCTGAGGAGGATGAGTGTTTGTCTTCTTTTCTCCATCCAACAAATCAGATTCCACGGTCATGGACTCGTTGTGGGCTAAGACTATGTAGGTTCTTTAATATAAGTAATATGACAGATTTACTGCGGTAAGAAAATGACGTTAGGGAGGTCTTAATCAGCAACAGGTGAAGAAATCTCACAGAACAGAATTCAAGTGATGAAAGTAGGGACTCGGGAGGAACAACCCATTCAACCTTACAGGGTACACTCACATTATATGAATGTGTTTCAAGGTAGTAGATAAGATTGACAATATTACCACAATATGATCATTCATCCCTGTCCAGAAACAACACTAGGTACTTTAATTAGATCTAAAAGAATTGGATAGGTGTAAACAGCGTGGTTGTAGACCCATCTTGCCTTCTGATAGGTGGAATATTCAACACTGCTTATACCTGTTCCTGGCAGACCTATAGTGGCTAGGCCCTAGTCTTAAGTGGTAGGATCCAAAGGCTGTTTGTGAACCAGGCCCCAGAGAGGGACACCATCAGTGGCGACCTGTCATTCAGGGCAGGTGGGGATGAGACCCACATTTTTTGGGGGACGGGGGGTTGCCTGTTTTCATGTTATTTTGGCATTAATACGTGTCACATATCAGTTTGCAAACAATGTAAAAAAATAAATAATAATCATTGAGTTAATAAATCCGCATACAAACATGGTCTCTTTTTTGCTCCAAAATGCAGTTGTTTCAGCCTAGCTCAGTGCTTTCTGTGGTGGTGGGGCACGGAACATAGGGGTTGGCAATGTTCTTTAGTTGCGCCGTGATTGGCTCAGTGTTCTGTCACTCATGGGGACACTACTTCACCGCCAAATCTAAGGGTAGAGTTAGAAAATTCAAGTCCCTTGGGTACCCCCATAGATTTACATTAGAAATGCCCATCCAAGAAGGCTCAAGATCATTTGCCACAGATAAAATCACATATCTACAGTTACATTGATTGGACTGATCATGTTAACATCATACTTGCAAAATCTTAGCTAGCAGTCATCATCATGAATGAAGTTCGACAATCTACTTGCAAAATCCTTTTTAATCCTTGTCATTGTAGACAAAACGTATCGGTGCTCATCGGCCATTGGACATAAACATTACACAACAAGTTGAGTGTTTCGGAAGGAATCAATGGCTAACTGCAAGAATTGCAAAGAAATCACTAGCCTGCTATTCAGTGGAGTGGGTGTCGTCCCAAGTCTGGGTTTAAGGGTCTCTTTTCCGAGCTTAAAATGATAAACATTCAACATTGCCATGCTGTCAATCCAGCATGATTTCTGCCGCGCTCAACAAAAACTTAACTCGAAACTGGGAAATCTGACTTCAGTGAGTTCAAGACAACTGGGAAATCGGGAAAAAACAAACTCCGACTGGGAAAATAAGTTTTGAACGGTCATCCAACTCGGAATTGTTTGTCGGGAACTCGGGCCTCTTTCTAGAGCTACGACCTGAAGATCACTGACATCATCATGATTCAAACTTGTTTTTTTCCAAGTTCTCAGTTGTCTTGAAAACACCATATATCCAGAGAATGCCAGACTTTGATGACAAAGTTTGATGACAAAATTTGTCCACAATGGACCGCCGTGCCACCTTCCTGTTCAAGTGAGCACAGCACAACAAAGTGAGTTAAAAAATGTAATTGTCTGCTTATATTCCCCCTTTATTGCAAAGCGATTACTCACCATGAGCTGGAAGAAGCTTTTTCCTTTAATGAGTCCGATGTGAAGGATATACTGCTTTCCCAGAAACAGGCCCAAATCCCCGTCATTTGCGTGAAGAGAAGACGGAGAAAAAGGGGGCGGAGGTTGGGCTGCCTTCTGAGAATTCGTAGGCGAGTGAGTAAACCCCCACTGCCATCCGTCCTATTGGCCAACGTGCACTCATAGGAAAATAAAATCGATGCCCTAGTAGCAAGATTAAACTACCAACGGGACATTAAAAACTGTTATATCTTATGTTTCACTGAGTCGTGGCTGAACGACGGCATGAAGAACATAGAGCTGGGGGGTTTTACACTGCAGGATAGAACAGCAGCCTCTGGTAAGACAAGGGGTGGCAGTCTATGTATATTTGTAAACAACAGCTGGTGCACAATATCTAAGGATGTCTCAAGGTTTTGCTCGCCTGAGGTAGAGTATCTCATGATAAGCTGTAGATCACACTATCTACCTAGATAGTTTTCATCTCTATTTTTCGTAGCAGTCTACATACCACCAGAGACCGATGCTGGCACTAAGACCGCACTCAATGAGCTGTATACCGCCATAAGCAAACAGGAAAACGCTCATCCAGAGGTGACGCTCCTAGTGTTAGGGGACTTTAATGCAGAGAAACTTAAATCCGTCTTACCAAATCTCTACCAGAATGTTAAATGTGCAACCAGAGGAAAAAAAACTCTAGACCACCTTTACTCCACACACAGAGATGAGTACAAAGCTCTCCCTCGCCCTCCATTTGGCAAATCTGACCATAATTCTATCCTCCTGATTCCTATTTACAAGCAAAAATTAAAGCAGGTCAGATGAAGCAGATGCTAAACTACAGGACTGTTTTGCTAGCACAGACTAGAATATGTTTCCGTGATTCTTCCTATGGCATTACACCACATTAGTCACTGGCTTCATCAATAAGTGCAAAGATGACATCGTCCCCACAGTGACTGTACATACATATCCCAACCAGAAGCCATGGATTACAGGCAACATCCGCACAGAGCTAAAGGGTAGAGCTGCCGCTTTCGAGGAGTGGGACTCTAACCCGGAGGCTTATAATAAATCCCGCTATGCCCTCCGACGAACCATCAAAGGCAAAGCATCCATACAGGACTAAGATCGAATTGTACTACACAGGCTCCGACGCCCGTCGGATGTGGCACGGCTTGAGAACTTATAGACTACAAAGGGAAGCACAGCCGAGAGTCTACCAGACGAGCTAAATTACTTCTATGCTCGCTTCGAGGCAAGTAACACTGAAACACACACGAGAGCATCAGCTGTTCCGGACGACTGTGTGATCACGCTTTTCAACAGCCGATGTGACTAAGAATTTTAAACAGGTCAACATTCACAAGGCTGCAGGGCCAGACGGACTACCAGGACGTGTATTCCGAGCATACGCTGACAACTGGCAAGTGTCTTCACTGACATTTTCAATGTCTCCCTGTCTGAGTCTGTAATACCAACATGTTCCAAGCAGACCACCATAGTCCCTGTGCCCAAGAACACTAACGTAACCTGCCTAAATGACTACCGACCCGTAGCACTCACGTCTGTAGCCATGAAGTGCTTTGAAAGGCTGGGCATGGCTCACATCAACACCATTATCCCAGAAACCCTAGACCCACTCCAATTTGCATACCATCCTAACAGATCCACAGATGATGCAATCTCTATTGCATTCCACACTGCCCTTTGCCACCTGGACAAAAGGAACACCTATGTGAGAATGCTATTCATTGACTACAGCTCAGAGTTCAACACCATAGTGCCCTCAAAGCTATTCACTAAGCTAAGGACCCTGGGACTAAACACCTCCCTCTGCAACTGGATCCTGGACTTCCTGACGGGACCCTCAGGGGTGCGTGCTCAGTCCCCTCCTGTACTCCCTGTTCACTCATGATTGCACGGCCAGGCACGACTCCAACACCATCATTAAGTGAACCTATGACTGGCCTCCCGAGTGGTACAGTGGTCTAAGGTACTGCATCGCAGTGCTAGCTGTGCCGCTAGTGATTCTGGGTTTGAGTCCAGCCTTGGTCGCAGCTGGCCGTGACCGGGAGACCCCTGGGGCGGTGCACAATTGGCCCAGCGTCGTTAGGGTAGGGTTTGGCCGGCAGGGATGTCATTTTTCCATCGCGCACTAGCAACTCCTGTGGTTGGCCGGGCGAAATGCACCCTGACACGGTTGCCAGATGTACGGTGTTTCCTCCGATATATTGTTGCCGCTGGCTTATGGGTTAATTGGGCATTGTGTCAAGAAGCAGTGCAGCTTGGTTGGGATGTGTTTTGGAGGACCTTCGTCCTTCCCGAGTCCGTATGGGAGTTGCAGCGATGAGACAAGACTGTAACTACCAATTGGATACCACAAAATTGGGGAGAAAAAAATACAAATAATAATAATGTAATGAAACAGGCAGGGAGCAGGTCTCAAACCCTCGACCTTCTAGCCCAAGGTCCGGCGCGCTAAAGACTGTGCCGCAAAAGCATGCTCGTGCAGCAGAGTCGATTTCCGCGCTTATAAACCCAGGGTCGTTACACTACTCCCTCCTTTCAAAGAGTGCGTCCTTGCGCTAGCTTGCGACTCTACGTCTTACAGGAAAGCACTCACCGGCCAAGCACACGCACTGTCGTGGATGCAAGGTCCGATCACTTCTGACACCAATGTAATGAAACAGCAGGGAGCAGGTCTCGAACCCTCGACCTTCTAGCCCGAAGTCCGGCGCGCTATCGACTGTACCGCAAAAGCATGCTCGTGCGGCAGAGTCGATTTCCGCAATTATAAACCCAGGGTCGTTACACTAAGTTTGCTGATGACACAACAGTTGTAGGCCTGATAACCGACAACGACGAGACCAGGACAACAACCTCTTCCTCAACGTGATCAAGACAAAGGAGATGATTGTGGACTACAGGAAAAGGAGGACCGAGCGCGCCCCCATTCTCATCGACAGGGCTGTAGTGGAGTAAGTTGAGAGCTTCAAGTTCCTTGGTGTCCACATCACCATCAAACTAATAAGCACACCAAGACAGTCGTGAAGAGGACAGGACAAAACCTATTCCCCCTCAGGAGACTGAAAAGATTTGGCATGGGTCCTCAGATCCTCAAAAGGTTCTACAGCTGCACCATCGAGAGGATCCTGACTGGTTGCATCACTGCCTGGTATGGCAACTGTTCGGCCTCCGACCGCAAGGCACCTCAGAGGGTAGTGCGTACGGCCCAGTACATCACTGGGGCCAAGCTTCCTGCCACCCAGGACCCAGTGTCAGAGGAAGGCCCTAAAAATTGTCAAAGACTCGAGCCACCCTAGTCATAGACTGTTCTCTCTGCTACCGCACAACAAGCGGTACCGGAGCGCCAAGTCTAGGTCCAAAAGGCTTCTTAACAGCTTCTACCCCCAAGCCATAAGACTCTTGAACAGCTAATCAAATGGCTACCCAGACCACTCTTTTACGCTGCTACTACTCTCTGTTTATTATCTATGCATAGTCACTTTAACTCTACCTACATGCACATATTACCTCAATTACCTCGACTAACCGGTGCCCCCGCATATTGACTCTGTACCGGTACCCCCTGTATATAGCCTCGCTATTGTTATTTAATTATTTGTTACTTTTATTTTCTATTTTTTAACGTCTTTTTCTTAAAACTTCTTAAAGCATTGTTGGTTAAGGGCTTGTAAGTAAGCATTTCTCTGTAAGTTCTACACCTGCTGTATTCGGCACATATGACAAATGCAATTTGATTTAATTTAATTTATTTATCCTACGGTTCTGACCTGGTGTACAGGGAAAACACTAAGAACGGCCCATGTTCTGAATTCTGTTGCTTTACATGTCAAAAGTGCTGAACAAATAGTTATATTGACTATGTCAGTCCTAGCTCGCTTATTAATGTCTTAATCAAAATTACGGATTGCCTCTTATCCGCTTGTCGTCCCGTTCTGCCATAGTTTGTACATCTCATGTGTCAGGAGAAACCACATTTGTTTAAGCAAGTCAGCCGTATCAGCTATGTTTTTTTTAAAGGCAGTAAATGAGGCTGAATGAACTGTTTCGCTGCCAGACAAGGCTCCGCTGATAGCCAGGTGAAGCAGTGGTAAGGTGTTTGGACTGCTGTTGGGACTCTGCTGTTGGGGCAGCTTTATGTAGGCCCTAACAGTTTGTCGGCACCGTTTGTCACCGTTATAGTGCAACTAATGTATTGTTTAGTGTTGTGTTGTGTAGTGGCTTTGCTGGCATGCATCCCCCCCAAAAACGGTAGTTTGCCCCACTAAAATCACCACTGGACATCATGCACACTGATGACCATGAGGGGGGGGTCAGAGGCAAAGGGTGTGCTTGTTGGGTTGTGTCTGTGGTTGTCAGGGTGTGGAGGAGATCTAACATGAGTCATCTGTACCTCTTCCTCATCAATGGTTGTGTAACAAATTGAACCTTATTCCTTACACGGTCAACAGTAGTACACCACAGTGCCTTCAGAAATTATTCAGACCACTTGACTTTTTCACATTTGTTACGTTATAGCC
Organism: Salvelinus alpinus; assembly: GCF_045679555.1. Lineage (NCBI taxonomy): Eukaryota > Metazoa > Chordata > Actinopteri > Salmoniformes > Salmonidae > Salvelinus > Salvelinus alpinus. The sequence goes on along the minus strand of NC_092104.1, from coordinate 9,671,089 downwards.
TTGTTATAAAATGTATTGAATTGTTTTTTTTCCCTCATCAATCTACACACAATACCCCATGATGACGAGGTAAAAACAGGTTTTTAGACATTTTTGCTAAAAACAAAATACTGAAATATCACATTTACATAAGTAGTCAGACCCTTTACTCAGTACTTTGTAGAAGCACCTTTGGCAGCGATTACAGCACTGAGTCTTCTTGTGTATGACGCTACAAGCTTGGCACGCCTGTATTTGGGGAGTTTCTCCCATTCTTCTCTGCAGATCCTCTCAAGCTCTGTCAGGTTGGATGAGGAGCGTTGCTGCACAAATGTTTTCAGGTCTCTCCAGAGATGTTCGATCGGGTTCAAGTCCGGGCTCTGGCTGGGCCACTCAAGGACATTCAGAGACTTGTCCCGAAGCCACTCCTGCGTTGTCTTGGCTGTGTGCTTAGTGTCTTTGTCCTGTTGGAAAGTGAACCTTCACCCCCTGCCTGAGGTCCTGAGCGTTCTGGAGCAGGTTTTCATCAAGGATCTCTGTATTTTGCTCCGTTCATCTAGTCTCCTAGTCTCCTAGTCCCTGCCACTGAAAAACATCCCCACAGCATGATGTTTCCACCACTATGCTTCACCGTAGAGCTTGTGCCAGGTTTCCTCCAGATGTGACACTTGGCATTCAGGCCAAATAGTTAAATCTTGGTTTAATCAGACTAGAGAGTCTTGTTTCTCATGGTCTGTGTCCTTTAGGTAGGTGCCTTTTGGCAAACTCCAAGCGGGCTGTCATGTGCCTTTTACTGAGGAGTGGCTTCCGTATGGCCACTCTACCATAAAGGCCTGATTGGTGGAGTGCTGCAGAGATGGTTGTTGTTTCAGTATGATATGTTGGATAAAAGAATAAAGACAGACACCAATGTCAAGTTCAATAGCATTGTTCAAGCATTGTACAAATCCCTACACAGAGTCCGGGGAACAGCCCAGCTAGTCGATTACCTATCAACTAGACTCCATAACAGTTGTCCTTCTATAAGGTTCTCCCATCTCCACAGAGGAACTCTGGAGCTCTTTCAGAGTGACCATCCGGTCCTTGGTCACCTCCCTGACCAAGGCCCTTCTCCCCCGATTGCTCAGTTTGGCCGGGCGGCCAGCTCTAGGAAGAGTCTTGGTGGTTCCAAACTTCTTCCGTTTAAGAATGATGGAGGCCATTGTGTTCTTGAGGACCTTCAATGCTGCAGAAATGTTTTGGTACCCTTCCCCAGATCTGTGCCTCCACACAATCCTGTCTCGGAGCTCTACAGACAATTCCGTCGACGTCATGGCTTGGTATTTGCTCTGACATGCACTGTCAGCTCTGGGACCTTATATAGACAGATGTGTGCCTTTCCACATCATGTCCAATGAATTACATGTTCATTTGAGGTGGACTCCAATCCAGTTGTAGAAACATCTCACGGATGATCAATCGAAACAGGATGCACTTGAGCTCAATTTTGAGTCTCATAGCAAAGGGTCTGAATACTTATGTAAATAAGGTATATCATTTTTTTTTTTTTTTAATACATTTGCAAACATTTCTTAAAACCTGTTTTCGCTTTGTCATTAGGGGGTATTGCGTGAAGATTGATGAGGGAAAACAAGTGTTTAATAAATTTTAGAATAAGGCTGTAACGTAACAAAACGTGGAAAAAGTCAAGTGGTCTGAATACTTTCTGAATGGACTGTATGTATGGAATAGGGTTCCATTTGGGATATGGCCAATAGACATCAAGCAGACAAAGGGGAAGTGATACTGCTAGTAAAACAAATGGCAACCAATTCCCTATATAGTGCACTACTTTTGACCACTACTGCTCAACATGAGTGTGCTATGTAGGGAATAGAGTGCCATATGGGATACAAACATACAGGCCCTCCTCTCTCCTGACCCCTGACCTGATTACTCAGACAGTTCTGAGTGTAAAGGGCGTTGTGATACTTGATGATGGGGGAGGAAGTTGTGGTTTAGTTCACTCATATTTGACGTGTTTGAAATATTGCGCTTGAACGCTCATTGGCATCATAGAGATGTCAGATGGTTGATTGTAAAGCTATGGATGATTAGATGTTAATGAACAAGATGACGCCGGTAGACATGGTTGCCCTGTTTCTAGCTCCTCGGCAAATTCGTAGTTTTATTTGTTGTTGTGGTTGTTGTATTTCTCACATTATTTGCTCAAAATGTTTCTTGTATTATTACCAACAGACAAAAATAACTTTGGGATATTAGACCGGCAATCACTCAACAGCATTTCGACCACAAATTCTACTTTCCTGAAATGGATCCTTTGTTTGTTTGAGGCAATTCCATTAATCCCAGGGCCTGTTCTAAGAGGCGGTCGACCGGAGAAGAGGAATAAGAAGTGGGTTTTTAGTCCGACTCGGAAGGCGTGCCACCCACCGCCTCAGAGTATATTACTCGCTAATGATCAGTACCTGGACAGTAAAGTAGACAAGCTCAGGGTGAGGATCTCTTTCCAGAGAGACATCAGGGATTGTAACATACTCTGTTTCACGGAATCATGGCTCTCTCTGGATACACTGTCCCCATCCATTAAGCCAGCAGGGTCTCTTCGGTCATCGTCACAGCCGTGTATATTCCCCCCAAGCCGACACTGCAATGGCTCTCAAGAAACTACTCTGGACTTTGTGCAAACTGGAAACTGTATATTCTGAGACAGCATTTATTGTAGCTGGGGACTTTAATAAAGGAAATCTGATGAAAATGCTACCAACGTTTTATCAACACATCTCCTGTGCTATTCTCTCATCGAGCACTCTTGACCATTGCTACTCCCCCTTCCTGAATGGCTACAAGGCCCTCCCCCGCCCTCCTGCCGGCAAATCAGATCACGCCTCCATTCTGCTCCTCCCCTCATATAGCAGAAACTTAATCCGCAAGTACCCATGGTAAGGACTGTTCAATGTTGGTCTGACAAATTAAAATCTATGCTTCAAGATTGTTTTGATCACGTGGACAGGGATATGTTCCGGGTTGCCTCTGAGAATAGTATTGACGTATACACTGACTCGGTGACTCAGTTCATCACTGTGATGATTAGAACTTATCCAAACTAAAAACCGTGGATAGATGGCAGCATTCACACAAAACTGAAAGCACAAACCACCACAATTAACCACGTCAAGGTGACTGGGAACATGGACGTGTACAAACAGACCAGCTATGCCTTCCGTAATGCATTCAAACTGGCAAAACGACAGTATAGGGACAAAGTGGAGTCGCAATTCTACGGCTCATACATGAGATGTATGTGGCAGGGACTCCAGACAATCACAGATTATGAAGGGAAAGCCAGCCACGTTGTGGACACTGGAGACTTGCCCCAGGACAAGCTAAACACCACCTTCTACCACTTAGAAGAAAACACAGTGCCGCCAACGCGGGCAACTGCCGCTCACGAGAACTGTGAGCTTTCATTCTCCGTAGCCGATGTGAGCAAGACATTAGGGTGCAGGCCAGGCAGCAGGCTGTTAGCACAGTACAGCACAGCACAGCACAACTAGCACAGTCAGTGTAGTCAGCTCAGCTATCCCCATTGAGACCGTGTCAGTGCCTCGACCTAGGTTGGGCAAAACTAAACATGGCGGTGTTCGCCTTAGCAATCTCACTAGGATAAAGACCTCCTCCATTCCTGCCATTATTGAAAGAGATCGTGATACCTCACATCTCAAAATAAGGCTACTTAATGTTAGATCCCTCACTTCAAACGCAGTTATAGTCAATTAACTAATCACTGATCATAATCTTGATGTGATTGGCCTGACTGAAACATGGCTTAAGCCTGATGAATTTACTGTGTTAAATGAGGCCTCACCTCCTGGTTACACTAGTGACCATATCCCCCGTGCATCCCGCAAAGGCGGAGGTGTTGCTAACATTAACGATAGCAAATTTCAATTTACAAAAAAAAAATGCCGTTTTCGTCTTTTGAGCTTCTAGTCATGAAATCTATGCAGCCTACTCAATCACTTTTTATAGCTACTGTTTACAGGCCTCCTGGGCCATATACAGCGTTCCTCACTGAGTTCCCTGAATTCCTATCGGACCTTGTAGTCATAGCAGATAATATTCTAATTTTTGGTGATTTTAATATTCACATGGAAAAGTCCACAGACGCACTCCAAAAGGCTTTCGGAGCCATCATCAACTCAGTGGGTTTTGTCCAACATGTCTCTGGACCTATTTACTGTCACAGTCATACTCTGAACCTAGTTTTGTCCCATGGAATAAATGTTGTGGATCTTAATGTTTTTCCTCATAATCCTGGACTATCGGACCACCATTTTATTACGTTTGCAATCGCAACAAATAATCTGCTCAGACCCCAACCAAGGAGCATCAAAAGTCGTGCTATAAATTCTCAGACAACACAAAGATTCCTTGATGCCATTCCAGACTCCCTCTGCCTACCCAAGGACGTCAGAGGACAAAAATCAGTTAACTACCTAACTGAGGATCTCAATTTAACCTTGCGCAATACCCTAGATGCAGTTGCACCCCTAAAAACTAAAAACATTTGTCACTAGAAACTAGCTCCCTGGTATACAGAAAATACCCGAACCCTGAAGCAAGCTTCCAGAAAATTGGAACGGAAATGGCGCCACACCAAACTGGAAGTCTTCCGACTAGCTTGGAAAGACAGTACCGTGCAGTATCGAAGAGCCCTCACTGCAGCTCGAACATCGTATTTTTCCAACTTAATTGAGGAAAATAAGAATAATACGAAATTTATTTTTGATACTGTCGCAAAGCTAACTAAAAAGCAGCATTCCCCAAGTGAGGATGGCTTTCACTTCAGCAGTAATAAATTCATGAACTTCTTTGAGGAAAAGATCATGATCATTAGAAAGCAAATTACGGACTCCTCTTTAAATCTGCGTATTCCTCCAAAGCTCAGTTGTCCTGAGTCTGCACAACTCTGCCAGGACCTAGGATCAAGAGAGACACTCAAGTGTTTTAGTACTATATCTCTTGATACAATGATGAAAATAATCATGGCCTCTAAACCTTCAAGCTGCATACTGGACCCTATTCCAACTAAACTACTGAAAGAGCTGCTTCCTGTGCTTGGCCCTCCTATGTTGAACATAATAAACGGCTCTCTATCCACCGGATGTGTACCAAACTCACTAAAAGTGGCAGTAATAAAGCCTCTCTTGAAAAAGCCAAACCTTGACCCAGAAAATATAAAAAATGATCGGCCTATATCGAATCTTCCATTCCTCTCAAAAAAAATTGAAAATGCTGTTGCGCAGCAACTCACTGCCTTCCTGAAGACAAACAATGTATACGAAATGCTTCAGTCTGGTTTTAGACCCCATCATAGCACTGAGACTGCACTTGTGAAGGTGGTAAATGACCTTTTAATGGCGTCAGACCGAGGCTCTGCATCTGTCCTCGTGCTCCTAGACCTTAGTGCTGCTTTTGATACCATCGATCACAAGTTCTGGCCTGGTTTAGATCTTATCTGTCGGAAAGATATCAGTTTGTCTCTGTGAATGGTTTGTCCTCTGACAAATCAACTGTACATTTCGGTATTCCTCAAGGTTCCGTTTTAGGACCACTACTGTTTTCACTATATATTTGACCTCTGGGGATGTCATTCGAAAACATAATGTTAACTTTCACTGCTATGCGGATGACACACAGCTGTACATTTCAATGAAACATGGTGAAGCCCCAAAATTGCCCTCGCTAGAAGCCTGTGTTTCAGACATAAGGAAGTGGATGGCTGCAAACGTTCTACTTTTAAACTCGGACAAAACAGAGATGCTTGTTCTGGGTCCCAAGAAACAAAGAGATGTTCTGTTGAATCTGACAATTAATCTTGTACAGTTACTCTGGACCCTGATCTCTCTTTTGACGAACATATCAAGACTGTTTCAAGGACAGCTTTTTTCCATCTACGTAACATTGCAAAAATCTCAAACTTTCTGTCCAAAAATTATGCAGAAAAATTGATCCATGCTTCTGTTACTTCTAGGTTAGACTACTGCAATGCTCTACTTTCCGGCTACCCGGATAAAGCACTAAATAAACTTCAGTTAGTGCTAAATACGGCTGCCAGAATCCTGACTAGAACCAAAAAATGTGATCATATTACTCCAGTGCTAGCCTCCCTACACTGGCTTCCTGTTAAGGCAAGGGCTGATTTCAAGGTTTTACTGCTAACCTACAAAGCATTACATGGGCTTGCTCCTACCTATCTTTCCGATTTGGTCCTGCCGTACATACCTACACGTACGCTACGGTCACAAGACGCAGGCCTCCTAATTGTCCCTAGAATTTTTATGGAATGGTCTGCCTACCCATGTGAGAGACGCAGACTCGGTCTCAACCTTTAAGTCTTTACTGAAGACTCATCTCTTCAGTGGGTCATATGATTGAGTGTAGTCTGGCCCAGGAGTGTGAAGGTGAACGGAAAGGCTCTGGAGCAACGAACCGCCCTTGCTGTCTCTGCCTGGCCGGTTCCCCTCTCTCCACTGGGATTCTCTGCCTCTAACCCTATTACAGGGGCTGAGTCACTGGCTTACTGGTGCTCTTTCATGCCGTCCCTAGGAGGGGTGCGTCACTTGAGTGGGTTGAGTCACTGACGTGATCTTCCTGTCTGGGTTGGCGCCCCCCCTTGGGTTGTGCCGTGGCAGAGATCTTTGTGGGCTATACTCGGCCTTGTCTCAGGATGGTAAGTTGGTGGCTGAAGATATCCCTCTAGTGGTGTGGGGGCTGTGCTTTGGCAAAGTGGGTGGGGTTATATCCTTCCTGTTTGGTCCTGCCCGGGGGTATCATCGGATGGGGCCACAGTGTCTCCTGACCCCTCCTGTCTCAACCTCCAGTATTTATGCTGCAGTAGTTTATGTGTCGGGGGGCTAGGGTCAGTTTGTTATATCTGGAGTACTTCTCCTGTCTTATCCGGTGTCCTGTGTGAATTTAAGTATGCTCTCTCTAATTCTCTCTTTCTCTCTCTCGGAGGACCTGAGCCCTAGGACCATGCCTCAGGACTACCTGGCATGATGACTCCTTGCTGTCCCCAGTCCACCTGGCCGTGCTGCTGCTCCAGTTTCAACTGTTCTGCCTGCAGCTATGGAACACTGACCTGTTTACCGGACGTGCTACCTGTCCCAGACCTGCTGTTTTCAACTCTCTAGAGACAGCAGGAGCGGTAGAGATACTCTTAATGATCGGCTATGAAAAGCCAACTGACATTTACTCCTGAGGTGCTGACTTGCTGCATCCTCGACAACTACTGTGATTATTATTATTTGACCATGCTGGTCATTTATGAACATTTGAACGTCTTGGCCATGTTCTGTTATAATCTCCACACAGCACAGCCAGAAGAGGACTGGCCACCCCTCATAGCCTGGTTCCTCTCTAGGTTTCTTCCTAGGTTTTGGCCTTTCTAGGGAGTTTTTCCTAGCCACCGTGCTTCTACACCTGCATTGCTTGCTGTTTGGGGTTTTAGGCTGGGTTTCTGTACAGCACTTTGAGATATCAGCTGATGTAAGAAGGGCTATATAAATAAATTTGATTTGATTAAAGTGTGTTAACCCTCGCTAGGCTGCCGGCCCAGACGGCATCCCCGGCCGCATCCTCAGAGCATGTGCAGACCAGCTGGCTGAGGTGTTTACGGACATATTCAATCTCTCCCTATCCCAGTCCGTTGTCCCCACTTGCTTCAAGATGTCCACCATTCAGTCCCTCCAGGATTTTGCAAAAAAATTTTTGATTTCAGCGGCCAAAAATGCTTGATTTTGCGGCAGCTTTTCTGAAATTATGCAATACATTTTGCTATGTTTTTTTCACCTTAAGTTCATATAAAGCAATAAAAGTAATGTGCTCAGGTTTAGGACCATTTTAAGCAGAATACATAATACAAAAACAATTAGAAACATCTAAAGTGCTCAATTCTGTTTATTCTCACTCTCTCTCCCTCTCGCTTAAAAAAACAAATATATTCAAAGCTGATCAATCACTTTCAATTTGAGGATCGATATTTCTTTCTATGAAGTTGTCGTCAAAATTTTTGAGATTATGATATTTTTTCTGAAAGGGTCGTAAGGGAGATAAAGAACAGAACACGTAAAAATAGAGTTGTGGTTGATTATTATTCTTTTTTTTTTTTATCCAGAAAGATTGTGCTTCGTGATCCATATTAAGTTTTACAGAGAGCTTAAAATGGCAATGCTGACAAATAGCACTCAGTGCTTTGAGCAGCGCTCTCCATAGACAGACTGGGAGAGCAGAGTGCCGACCACCCTACTAAAGCCAAGGTCAGCGGAGTAAAAGTTTGAGTAAAACACCACTCACCTTGATTTTTTCAGCGCTTGCCACAGTCTTCCCTGCTACCACTTCAGTCATGGTGATCTGCCGCTGCTGTGCGAACTGTTCTGACATTCTCATATGCCTTGCTGATTTGAAGTGACTGTTGATTGTCGACTTTCTCTAGTTTCCAAAAACATTTGGAAATTGTTTAGCACGGTCGTTAGGTGTTATTTTTGTTGCCAAATCACCCATCAACCTCACACGTGAATACGCTGACAGGCCAGGGGGAAAAAACTTTCTTGACGTGTGGTTGGATTTGGTCATTTTCCACAGTAACAGTGCAGTAATTGGTCAAAATTACAAACCTGCTTTTGATTGGACCTTTTTATATGCTAAAAATGTGGGAATTGGTCAAAATTACAAGCTCTCGCATAATATGGGCTGATTGGTTAATTTTGCATTGAATTATGCGATCGTAGAATTGTGGAATACTGGAGGGACTGACCATTGTTTCTGTAGCCAAGAAAGCGAAGGTAACTAAATGACTATGGCCCCATAGCATTCACTTCTGTCATCATGAAGTGTTTTGGGAGGCAATCTCCATCGCACTGCACACTACCCTATCCCATCTGGACAATAGGAATACCTATGTAAGAATGTTGTTCATCGACTACAGCTCAGCCTTCAATACCATAGTGCCCTCCAAGCTCATCACTAAGCTTGGGGCCCTGTGTCTGAACTCAACATGGGGGCTCCACAAGGGTGCGTGCTCAGGCCCCTCCTATACACCCTGTTCACCCATGACTGCTTGGCCACGCACGTCTCCAACTCAGTCATCAAGTTTGCAGATGAAACAGCGGTGGTAGGCCTGATTACGAACAACGACGAGACAGACAGCAGGGAGGAGGTGAAGGGCCTGGCGGAGTAGTGCCAGGAAAATAACCTCTTCCTCAACATCAACAAAATGAAGGAGCTGATCGTAGACTTCAGGAGACAGCAGAGAGAGCACGCCCCCATCCACATCGATGGGGCTGCAGTGGCGAAGGTGAAAAGTTTCATGTTCCTTGTCGTACACATCACTGACAATCTGAAATCGTCCATCTACACATTCAGAAGACTGAAGAAAATCAGCTCGGACCCTAAGACCCATGCAAACTTCTACAAATGCACCATTGAGAGTATCCTTTCGGGCTGTATCACCGCCTGGTATGGCAATTCCACAGTCCGCAAATGCAGGGCTCTCCAGAGCCTGGTGCAGTCAGCCCAACGCATCACCAGGGGGCACAATGCCTGCCCTCCAGGACATCTACAGCACCGGTGCATCAAAGCTGGGACCGGGAGACTGAAAAACAGCTTTTATCTCTAGGCCATCATGGTCATCCCCAACCTCCGCTCAGTCCTCTACCCTGCACCTTAGAGACTTCTGCCCTATGTACATAGTCATTGAACACTGGTAACTTGAATAATGTTTACATACTGTTTTATCCACTTCATATGTATATACTGTATTCTAGTCAAGGCTAATCCTATATAACTACTGCTGTACAAACCTTTTCTATTCACATACTGTCCATACTGTCTATACACACCATTGTATACATATATATTTATATTCCGGACTCTGACAATGCTCGTTCTGATATTTCATTCCTTTATGATTTTCTAGGGGGATTTGTGTGTATTCTTTTGATTTGTTAGGTATTACTGAACTGTTGGAGCTAGAAACATAAGCATTTCGCTGCACCCGTGATAACATCTGCAAAATGTGTACGTAACCAATAGCATTTTATTGTCAGGAAAAATAGAACGGAGGCTGGATTAAGGCTACAACTTTGACCTGTGTGAGTGTGTTGATAGTGTAGATTAATGAAAATTGGTGTTTAACAATAAACTACATTCATAAAACTGACTCCATTATTAATGTGATTAAATGCTATAGTTTATAAACGTATAGGATATCCATAGTTGTAGCAAGCCTGCGAGTCTCCGCGTCACTATAGAATACTTTAATTACATTTCATTCTAAGATAACTTTGTGATTATTTGGAGGCTTATAGGACTCATTGTTGCTGTTAATAGTTAATTGAAGTCTTTAATTGATCAAGTCTATCTTAACCTGTCACGGATCCTTCCGGAACTGTCATTACGCACACCTGGTCCCTATTCCCAGTGATTAGTCACTGTATAAGTGTGCCCTTGGTTTACCATTGTCCGGTTGAATATTGTTACAATGTCTGTTGGTTTGTGTGCTATGTTGTTTTGGCTTTCGTGCCACGTATATTGTGCAGATGATTACGGGTCATGTCCCGTGTGAGAGTGTATTTATTCGAGGTACTCCTCGCACTTTTGTTTTGGGTTTCTACCCTGTTTTGTTACGTGTTTGTTTGGTCTTCGTCTCCGTACCTTTACACGGCACGCTGTCATTTGGGAAATAAAAACCCCTATTACGCATTCCTGCGCCTGTCTCCCGACACATTTCTACCAACGTGACAGAATAATTGACCATTAAGGGAGACAGCGGGAATGGCCCGTCCGACGAAGCTGCGACTGGTCCGTCTGACGACGCACTGCATTCCTGTGATCGTCCTCGAGGCCGGTGTTGCGCTGCAATAGCAGCGCGTCGGGGGGTACTGTCACAGATCCTTCCGGAACTTTCATTACGCACACCTGGTCCTTATTTCCAGCGATTAGTAATTGTATAAGTGTGCCCTTGGTTTACCATTGTCCTGTCGATTATTGTTACAATGTCCGTTGGTTTGTGTGAGTACCTGTGCTATGTTTTGGCTTTCGTGCCACGTATATTGGGCAGATTACGGGTCTCGTCCCGTGTGATAATCATTGTGCGATTGTGTATTTATTTGAGGTATTCCTCGCTCTTTTGTTTTGGTTTCTACCCTGTGTTTGTTACGTGTTTGTTTGGTCTTCGTCTCCGTACCTTTACACGGCACGCTGTCATTTCGGAAATAAAAAACCCTATTACGCATTCCTGCGCCTGTCTCCCGACACATTTATACCAACGTGACATAACCAGAGATGTAAAGTTAAAACGTATGCATATGTTATGTGTAGCCTATAATGTAGATAATATTATGATCGTACAGTCAAAGAATTTCTCTGTAAAACTAGGAATTTTCTCAAAAGGATTTATTAGTCAAAATAATTGACACTCAAAAAACGTGTGTACACGACATGATACAATCCAGAATACGTTAGAGTACATGACGATCACCAATAGGCTGAGACTTAACGTGGTTACACAAGTCTTCAGTTCAGTATAATCTCAAGAGAAAAAGTCTAATGTTTGTCTATCACACACAAGGAGCGTTATCACAAGTATGAATTAACATTCCTTTGCATTTGTCTAGTAAAAACAAGAGGGAACTCCACACCCAGGTTCTAATCGAATCGAATCAATTTGAATGTTATGTCCAGACAACAGGAATGTGCCTGATTAGTCAACCCAATATACAAGTTCAATCAAGTCCCTTTAAAATACATCGACCTAAAAATATACAATACAGTAAGACATCAAAATATTCAGCACTTCATAAGCTATTGAAGCAAAGCAAACAGGACAATTGATCTATCTTTTGATAGCCTCCATACGGTCAGCCATCCAGACAATACCAGACATTGTGATTGAGTCATTACGCTGGGCCTCTGCATCTACAAGTCGTCAGACAGAGGATCACCTTTTCTCTCATTTTTCACAATACACTCTTACAAAAAAAGGTGCTATCTAGAACCAAACAGGGTTCTTCGGCTGTCCCCATAGGAGAACCCTTTGAAGAACCCTATTTTGGTTCTATGTAGAACCATTTCCAGAGGCCTTTACACCTGAAACCAAAAAGGGTTTTCCTATTGGGACAGCCAAGGAACCCTTTTTTCTAAAAGTGTAGAATACAGACAGTAGTAGTGTGACATGGAAGTGTGGTTTTAATTGTGGCATCGAAAGGCAGAAACCAAAGACTCTTCCTATAGTTCTGTAATACGATGCCTTCAGTAGTGATGGGGCCATCTCTATGGTTCTGTAATACGATGGTAGTGATGGGGCTAGCTCTATAGTTCTGTAATACGATGGTAGTGATGGGGCTATAACTATAGTTCTGTAACAGGATGCCTTCAGTAGAGATGGGGCTATAACTATAGTTCTGTAACAGGATGCCTTCAGTAGTGATGGGGCTATAACTATAGTTCTGTAACAGGATGCCTTCAGTAGAGATGGGGCTATAACTATAGTTCTGTAATACGATGCCTTCAGTAGAGATGGGTCCATCTCTATAGTTCTGTAATACGATGGTAGTGATGGGGCTATAACTATAGTTCTGTAACAGGATGCCTTCAGTAGAGATGGGTCCATCTCTATAGTTCTGTAATACGATGGTAGTGATGGGGCTATAACTATAATTCTGTAATACTGTTATTGTTATCTGGTCTTGATAGATTTACCTGTAGAAATAATGGTAGTGAAAACCATATACACTACGGATATGACAGTGACCTGCATAACCAAGGAAGCTTCTCATCTTACTTAAAGGGATAATTCTCTAAAACTTTGCGCTTTTTAAGTCTTAATTACCGCGGAAGCCGACAAGCCGTCTATCTATGCAGACGTCTAATTTACTGATTTCAGACGAAATGAAAACGCCTGATAAAATGTGCCGACAGTGACCTTGTTGTTGAAGATACGGAGGTACTTTTGAGGTTCCGCCACAGATTTCAGGATGCCCCACTCCCCTGTCTTCTCATACCACTGGAACAGGCATCTCTTGTCTAGTATGGCTGTCTGCACGTCTGTTTTCTCATCTAGCTGTGGATATAGAGAGAGCATTTTTTTTTTAAGTATTTGGTTAGAGTGTCTGCCCTGAGATTGTAATGTTTGGGGTCCCCGGTTGAGTCATAACAAAGACTTTACAAAAAAATAGGATGTGATGCCTCATTGCTTGGCACTCAGCATTAAGGAGATAGATTGGGGATAAGGCCCTACGATAGACTAGCGTCCTCTCAGCATTAAAAAGACAATTGCATGACAGTGTTCCTGAACTTAATTCCAAGAGACAGAAACAATGTTCCAGAAATATATTTACCTTAATTTCATCCCCCTTGACAACAGGAGAAAACGTCTTCCCCTTATGCAGGAAACCGAAAGCCACGGTAACAGAATTTGCATCCCCTAGATTCCAGCAGACATTCACTGAAAAACAAAATAATAATATGATGTATTTCCGTACCTCTGAGGATGTAATAAAGGCAAGATCTGCAACTTTTTCCACATGTTTTTCTATTTTGTCTAGTTGCCACACAAATAATGAATTACAGTGCATTTGGAAAATATTCAGACCCCTTGACTTTTCTCACATTTTGTTACGTTACAGCCTTATTCTAAAATTGGTAAAATAAATGTTTTTCTTCCTCAATCTACACACAATATCCCATAATGACAAAGCGAAAACAGTTTTTTAGAAATGTTTGCAAATGTATTAAAAATAAAAACTGAAATACCTCATTTACACAAGTATTCAGACCCTTTGCTATGAGACTCGAAATTCAGCTCAGGTGCATCCTGTTTCCATTCATCATCCTTGAGATGTTTCTACAACTTGATTCGAGTCCACATGTGATATATTAAAATGATTGGACATGATTTGGGAAGGCACACATCTGTCGACATAAGGCTCCACAGTTGATAGTGCATGTCAGAGCAAAAACCAAGCCATGAGGTCGAAGGAATTGTCCGTAGAGCTCCGAGACAGGATTGTGTCGAGACAGGATTGTGTCGAGACAGGATTGTGTCGATGTACCGATTGGGTTAGGGTAACAACACATTTCTGCAGCATTGAAGGTCCCCAAGAACACAGTGGCCTCCATCATTCTTAAATGGGAGAAATGTTTAACACCAAGACTCTTTCTAGAGCTGGCCGCCCGGCCAAACTGAGCAATCAGGGGAGAAGGGACTTGGTCAGGGAGGTGACCAAGAACCTGATGGTCACTCTGACAGAGCTCCAGAGTTCCTCTGTGGAGATGGGACAACCTTCCACAAGGACAACATCTCTGCAGCACTCCAGCAATCAGGCCTTTATGGTAGAGTGGCCAGACGGAAGCCACTCCTCAGTAAAAGGCACATGACAGCCCACTTGGAGTTTGCCAAAAGGCACCTAAAGGACTCTCAGACCATGAGAAACAAGATTCTCTGGTCTGATGAAAACAAGATTGAACTCCTTGGCCTGAGTGCCAAGCATCATGTCTGGAGGAAACCTGGCACCATCCCTACGGTGAAGCATGGTGGTGGCAGCATCATGCTGTGGGGATGTTTTTCAGCAGCAGGGACTGGGAGACTAGTCAGGATCGAGGGAAAGATGAACGGAGCAAAGTACAGAGAGATCCTTGATAACAACATGCTCCAGAGTGCTCAGGACCTCAGACTGGGGCGAAGGTTCATCTTCCAACAGCACAACAACCCTAAGCACACAGCCAAGACAACGCAGGAGTGGCTTCGGAACAAGTTTCTGAATATCCTTGAGTGGCCCAGCCAGAGCCCGGACTTGAACCCGATCGAATATCTCTGGAGAGACCTGAAAATAGCTGTGCAGTGACGCTCCCCATCCAACCTGACAGCGGATCTGGTGAGAAGAATGGGAGAAACTCCCCAAATACAGGTGTGCCAAGCGTGTAGCGTCATACCAAAGAAGACTCAAGGCTGTAATCGCTGCCAATGGTGCTTCAACAAAGTACTGAGTAAAGGGTCTGAATACTTATGTAAATGTTATATTTCCGTCATTTTTTTTTTGACATTTGCAAAATCGTCAAAAAAACTATTTTTGTTTTGTTATTATGGGGTATTGTGTGTAGATTGATGAGGGGAAAAAAACGATTTGAAGAATTTTAGAATAAGGCTGTAACGTAACAAAATGTGTTGAAGTCAAGGAGTCTGAATACTTTCCAAATACTCTGTAACTATTTAAAGAATTCACTTAGAATGTGCCTTTTAAGCAGGGGTGTCAAACTCAATTCCCGGAGGGCCGTGTGCCTGCTGGTTTTGTTATTTCCTTTCAATTTGTGTTCAATTAAGTCCTAGACAACCAGATGAGGGTAGTTCCTGACTAATCAATGATCAATCAAGTACAAGGGAGGAGCGAAAAAACCCGCCCACACTCGGCCCTAAGGAACTGAGTTATTGTACACTCTTAGAACAAAGGGTTCCTAAAGGGTTCTTTGGCTGTCCACATAGGAGAACCCTTTTTAGTTCCAGGTAGAACTCTTTCGAGTTCCATGTAGAACCCTCTGTGGAAAGGGTTTAACATGGAACCTAAAGGGTTCTCCTATGGGGACAACTGTTTTAGGTTCTAGATAGCACCTTTTTTTTTCTAAGAGTGTAGGATTTATGGGTCATCTGCAGGAATCCCAAACGTCACAAAATGCAGCCAAAAGCACCACTTAAATCCACCTACCTTCCTCTTTCTGTTGTAACGACTGGACAAAGATGAATAGTTGGTTTGACATGGCAGATTCTTTGACTGAAGCAAACATCCCTGAATACACCTCCATGTACGCTTTGGTTACTTTTTGTCTTGACATGTTAGATCTGTAGAAAAACAAATGTTTAATGGATCATATCTGTGTGTGTGTGTGTGTGTGTGTGTGTGTGTGTGTGTGTGTGTGTGTGTGTGTGTGTGTGTGTGTGTGTGTGTGTGTGTGTGTGTGTGTGTTTGTGTGTGTGTGTGTGTGTGTGTGTGAGAGACTTCATCAGGCATAACATATTGTGTCTCCAATGTGGGCTTATGAAGATAGCATCTAGCTAATCAAAGTGTTTAATTTAAAGTACGCTAGGGGGATGTAACACTAGCCTAATGGTGACACCTGACTCCTCATAAAACCTTTGGAAAACCATTTAGGACATCTGGACATAGATAACCTAGGCTGCACAAGAGGAGCCCAGATAATACCAATGAAAATCAAGCTGGGTTGGTAATAACAATATGTTATTTATATTTGGGCATCTGCGCTTTGAAATGTTCCTTGGAATAGGTCGTTATCAATACAATATCACAACTCGGTGCAGAGTGTTCGATTTGTCTGCTGTGGGGTAAGGAGACCCACAGCTCTGTTAAAACCCTTTACAACTATGTGCTGTTTTCAAGGGATTATTAAATACATGTTATTTGGTTACATGTTATGTTAAATACATGTTATTTGGTTTGGCTATTTGGTTTTAATATCATCACCTCTTGAATTAGTTTGGTTTAGTTGATTAATTCGACCATTTAAAAAAACAAGCACACGTAAAACTTAAAAGCCATACATGCACATGAATAAAATCATCGAGGATAACACACAATAAAGTCTGGGACTTATTTCCATTGTGGTCCTCTTGAGACAAGATGGCTATACAAGATCGAACACAGTACGGCAGTGAAATAATACAACAAAAACATAAAAGAAGAACATCTATCTCATCTCATTTTTACTTTATTTTTAAAGCTGTCCAGAGAGGACGTTGTTTTTATAGGCAGAGGCAACTCATTCCATTCTGAGGCTCCAGTATACAAGAAAGTACCTTTCCCAGCATTACTCCTGAACCTGTATAAGCACACATCAGCAACACCTGATCTGGTGCTGTGATTGTGTGCATCCCTAACACGAGGAAAGTAATCACTTAAATATCTGGGCGCAGGACCATAAATACTCCTGTAAACCAAACCTAGTCTAATCTGGGACACCCTAGCCTCAACAGGCAGCCAGTTTAGTTCCTGAAAGCAGCTCCTGCCTATGTGAGTACGTGGACTCCCCTTCAATACTACCCTGATCAGCTTATTCTGGGCTATCTGGAGCTTCCCGTTCATAAGTTTAGATAAGCCCCCAAACCAGGAAGTACTAGCATAGTCAAAATGGCATTGAATGAGGGCAGTAGCTAGCACTTCATGGAGTCCTTATCAAGCAGCTTGGACTTTCTAGACAAAACTTAATCCTGGCATTAACCTTCCCTAGCACCTTATGGGCCATGCTCACACCTCCCAAGCTTCCATCAAGGATACATCCCAAGTAACTAACAGAGGTTTTAGTAGTCAGCACCTCACCCCCTAACTCCACTCTGATTTCAGACAACCTACACAATTTAGGTCTGGATCCAAAAATAATTGCTTCAGTTTTCCCCAAATGCAGAGATAGCTTATTATCTCCAAGCCATTTGCTAATGTTAGTAAGCTCTATGCTAAGTATGCTCTCCAACATAGTTTTACTTTTGTGAGACACCAGAAGTGTAGAGTCATCCGCATAAAGAAAAAGAAAGCAAGAACAAGCATCTTTCATATCATTAATATACAGTAAAAACAGCAGAGGCCCAAGCACGCTCCCCTGCGGAACGCCACAACTCATTGGTTTTGCCTGAGACAGTGAACCATTAACCTCTACTACTTGTTCCCTTCCTGATAAATAGGACTTTACCCAGCATAGAGGGATACTGCTTAACCCCAGTACCTCCAGTTTGGAGATTAGTAGACAGTGGTTTACTGTATCAAAGGCCTTCTGTAGGTCAAGCAGTACCATTCCACACAGATTTCCCTCATCAATCTCTTTCCTGATGAAGTCAGTCAAGTAAAGTAGACATGAATCAGTGGAGTATGTTTTTCTAAAATCCGACTGAAAATCATACATTAGACCCTGTTTGTTAACATATTCATACATTTGCTCATGGACAATTCTCTCCAGGATCTTTGATGTTACACAGAGGATAGATACAGGCCTATAATTCCCAGGGTCAGACTTTATCCCCTTCTTAAACAGAGGTATAACTTTAGCTTGTTTCATGTCCCTGGGAAAGGTGCCTTGTTCAAGAGAGAGATTAACAATATGCGTAATACAAGGGCCAATTTGCTCAGCAGAATCTATTAGAAACCTTGCAGGAATATTATCCAGGCATGTGGCTTTGGAGCATTTAAGCTCTGCCAGCATACTGACTATTTTGGCTGTTGCTGCCTTTGAAAAAGAGTTTGGCTGAACCCCTAACTCTACATAATACTTCTTGACTTGGTTGCTTCCATACAAACCAGAACTGGTGGGCAGCTTGCTAACCAGCTTGCTGGCAACAGAAGTAAAAAAAAGAGTTGAATTCATTGGCAACCTCTGCCTTTTCATATACCATCTCCCCTTTGATGTTCAGTCCAATACTGTTTAGTTTGTTTTTGGTAGTACTACTACAGCCTAGTTCCTTAAATGATTTCCAAAGCTTTTTAGGGTCCTTTTTGTTTTCAATTATTTTCTCAGCAAAGTAACCCCTCTTAGCTTCATCCATCCTGCTCTGTGCTTCATTTCTGTGACAGTTATATAGGACAAAATCTTGCTGCTCTTGAGAGTTCGTAAATTACTTAAAGGCCTTATTCCTTGCTTGGATAGATTCTAGAATCTCATGATTAAACCAAGGGCTAGATCTCTGCTTTACCCTGACCCGTCTAATGGGAGCAATCACATTGAATAGCATAGTCAGAACTACACATTTCTGATTATTCCACATTTAGCTCTATTTGAGTTGTATAGCAAGAAACTGCATGCTTTTCATGTTCAGTAAACATCAATTGATCATGTAATTTCAGATAGGTGAGAGTAGCCTAACCATTTGGCATTTAGCTAGCTAAACAAACAACAAGTGTTAGTTAGCTTGCTTCATCAGAGATGAGGCTTTTGGAAAGAGCTTGACATCAGCAAGTTCTCGACCTGGTAAAGATGTCAGTCAGACTATTGTCATGACTAGGGCTGTTATGGTGACCGGCGGCCATATTACCGCCACATCGGCAATCACGAGTCATGAAAGCAGCCAAAGTTTAGTCACGGCAATTAGGCTTCTCCGAGCTCTGATGCTGCTGATGGTCATTAGTAGCCTACCAAACCTGCTAACCGCCTGGTACTCAGCACTCTATTGTCCCTCTAATCACTCTGACATCAATGCAAATATAATCTAAAATCTAAGCAAACACTTCATGAAAGCCCATAAGCTCATGTTGCTCAACATTTCTATAGGCTATGCAATTGTGTGAGAAAACAGAGTGATGGCCTCTATTACAAGAGGGCCCCATTGGCTTTCTATAGGCTAGGCCTGCTATATTTATTTCTCAACTTTCCTAATATGAACCACATTGCTTCTCTTTACAACAGGAGTATAGCCTACCTGGCTGGCATGAAAATGAACCAGGCAAAAGCGTCCTCCATTCGCTATAAATGTATAGATGGACCATTATCAGGTGCATGATAATGGTCCATTCTAAACTAGAACAAATTTCACACATATATTATTTTGTATATCTAAAGACAAGATTAAATCAAGAATAGTCTGATTGGTGACGATATTAGGCTATCACTTGTGAATGATGCCCATCACAACTAAAGTTGCCAAATAACTTCTTAAAATGAAGCACATTAATCCGCTTTATAACAAGTGTAGAGCATAATTGGCATACATAAGGAGTACGTGAATTTCCAGTAGAGGTCGACCGATTAATCGGAATGGCCGATTAATTAGGGCCGATTTCAAGTTTTCATAACAATCAGTAATCGGCATTTTTGGACACCGATCATGGCCGATTACATTGCACTCCACGAGGAGACTGCGTGGCAGGCTGACTACCTGTTATGCGAGTGCAGCAAGGAGCCAAGGTAAGGTGCTAGCTAGCATTAAACATATCTTATAAAAAACAATCAATCTTAACATAATCACTAGTTAACTACACATGGTTGATGATATTACTAGTTTATCTAGCTTGTCCTGCGTTGCATAAAATCGATGTGGTGCCAGTTAATTTATCATTGAATCATAGCCTACTTCGCCAAACGGGTGATTTAACAAGCACATTCGCGAAAAAAGCACTGTCGTTGCACCAATGTGTACCTAACCATAAACATCAACGCCTTTCTTAAAATCAATACACAAGTATATATTTTTAAACCTGCATATTTAGTTAATATTGTCTGCTAACATGATTTTATTTTAACTAGGGAAATTGTGTCACGTCTCTTGCGTTCTGTGCAACAGAGTCAGGGTATATGCAGCAGTTTGGGCCGCCTGGCTCGTTGCGAACTGTGTGAAGACCATTTCTTCCTAACAAAGACAGCCAACTTCGCCAAACGGGGGATGATTTAACAAAAGCGCATTTGCGAAAATAGCACAATCGTTGCACGAATGTACCTAACCATAAACATCAATGCCTTTCTTTTTTTTTTAAATCTGACACAGCGGTTACATTAAGAACCAGTGTATCTTTAATCATACTAGAGGCTTCATTCCACGTTCTACTGACTGTTGACATCTAGTGGAAGGCGTATGAAGTGCAAACAGATCCATAAATTAAAGAGATATGAATAGGCGATGACTTTCACGTCGACTCTTTTCAGAATTTTCACTTCCTGTTTGGAAGTTTGCCTGCCATATGAGTTCTGCTATACTCACAGATATAATTCAAACAGTTTTAGAAACTTCAGAGTGTTTTCTATCCAATAGTAATAATAATATGCATATATTATCATCTGGGACAGAGTAGGAGGCCGTTCAATTTGGGCACCAATTCATCCAAAAGTGAAAATGCTGCCCCCTATCCCAAAGAAGTTAATGAATATGATGTCAGTTCGGTTGTCATCTGAGACATTATGACTGATGACAGGACGACCTAAACTGTATCTGGGAAAGTCTACACATTATAGTTATCAGATTCACATGGAATTGTTGTGCAATTCAAATGTTTAAATATAAAATTATTGGTGAAAAGATTAAATGTAATTTTAGCTTCCAAATGACAGATTTGGGTTTTCATAAGGTTAGGGCTCTGCTCAATCAGTGGCCCGCCCCTGTGAAGAGACATGGGTTATAAACTATGAAACACACCCTTCTCCCTCCACTATATAAGCCCTTGACGAAAATGTAACCTTCTTTTTTTCGGGTACATTAGGATGACGAACCGATGTCAGAAGGATTCAGATAATAACTATAGAACGAAGCCAACCTCAGCGTGAGCTTTGGTTGCGAATGGTATGAACTTTGAACTCTTATTCGCTACAGAAGTGATACCTCCTAGCCGTTGAGTTAGCAGCGGCCGCTGTAAACGTGGGCTAGGAGAGGACAGACAGAGTATCCCGTCTACCACACAACGACGACACTACAACGTTTCCCGTTCACCACCAGAGACACTCTTCAAAGGATAAAGGACTCTGTTGGGCAACACAGCCTTCCATCTACCACCAACCTATTGAAGCGCAGCTCAGAGTAAATATTTATTGCATTTTCCTTTTCCAAATGGGCGGTAATTTAGAATGCTTAAGATTCTGTATTTACGATAGAGTAGCTGCCTACGGCCCGATAGAGACATCGCTTCTCCCTTTGTTCTTCAGTCTTCCCGCTCTTTCACTCAAACCCAACCCCCTTTTCTTTGGGTAACCAGCTGTTTTATCTGTTCCGTCCGCTAGGGACGTTTTCCTTTGTGACATAATTTGTAATCAATGTATGGTTCATTCTGTGTATATGCAATTCTGTGTGATTAGTTAGGTATTTAGTAAATAAATAAATAAACCCAATTTTGTATTGCTGATTCAACTTGTTAGCCAGGGTTTGTGAAGATAACCAAGAATTTACAACTTTCAGATGAGACTGAAATAAGGTGACGATTAATATTGACTGCTATTTGATGTAAATTATTACTAGGTCTTTAAGAGTGTATTCGGAAGATAACTGCTCTATAAATATTATTTAGTGGTGCCCCGACTTTCTATGTCACGCCCTGACCTTAGAGATCCTTATTTATTCTCTATGTTTGGTTAGGTCAGGGTGTGACTCGGGTGGGAGATTCTATGTTTTCTATTTCTTTGTTGTTTTTGCCATGTGTGGTTCCCAATCAGAGGCAGCTGTCTATCGTTGTCTCTGATGGGGATCATATATAAGTTGTGATTTTCCGTTTGGGTTTTGTGGGGAGTTATTTTCTGTTTAGCTGTTTTGTTGCCTGACAGAACTGTGCGCTTTCATTTTTTCTACTTTGTTATTTTGTTGCAGTGTTCAGTTAATAAAGAATCATGAACGACTACCACGCTGCACCTTGGTCTCCTTCTTCAACCCACGAGAGTCGTTACAGAACTCCCCACCACAAAAAGACCAAGCAGCGTGGTCAGAAAGAATGGAAGTAGGAGGACATCCTGAATGGTAAAGGATCCTGGACGTGGGAGGAGATCCTGGCTGGGAAGGATCGCCTCCCATGGGAGCAGACGGAGGCAGCAAGGAGGGGGCAACTATACAAGGGGTCACAGCTAGCACGGAAGCACGAGAGACAGCTCGCACACGGGGAGATTGGCGGAGTCAGGGTTTAGACCTGAGCCAACTCCCCGTGCTTACCGTGGGGAGCGTGCTGAGGCGGCACAATCCGTCCTGGCTGAATGCCCACTCTAGCCCGGCCAATGCGGGGAGCTGGAATATAGCGCACCGGGCTGTGAGTGCGCACTGGAGACATGGCCAGGAGCGCTGAGCCGGCATGTCTCCAGTGCGCACTCACAGCCCGGTGCGCTATATTCCAGCTCCCCGCATTGGCCGGGCTAGAGTGGGCATTCAGCCAGGACGGATTGTGCCGGCTCAGCGCTCCTGGCCTCCGGTGCATCTCTTCGGTCCAGGATATCCTGCGCCAGCTCTACGCACGGTAGCCCCAGCACAACCCAGTGTGGCCTGTTCCAGCTCCCCGCACTTGCCGTGCTACAGGGGGGATTCAGCCAGGATGCGTTGTGCCAGCTCTACGCTCCAGACCTCCAGTGCGCCTCCACGGCCCAGCATATCCTGCGCCGGCTCTACGCACTATGCCTCCAGTGCGCCTTCATAGCCTACATGTACAAATTACCTCAATGAACCTGTACCACCCGGTGACGACCCTCCCACTCTGTCTGCCGTATTCTTTCTCTTTGCTCTTGTTTTCCTTATTAGGATGTCGGCGGGCGGAGCTGGGAGGGTCGTCAGCAACATGGGACACACCTGGGCCCGGGTCTGTCCCGGGATAAATACACTTCTTCCCCATTCATTGAGGAGACTCTCTCCATGCAGACACTCTGTTGGATTTTGGTTGTGGCATTTTTGTGATCATTTTGTTTGTGTGCTTTGGCACCTTTCAACACCCCTCATTATCACATCTATGCACGCAACCACTCACTAACACTGCTGATTACTGACTACACATGTAACGCACTTCTACTTCGTCCTCCTCATCAGACGAGGAGAGGCGAGAAGGATCGGATGACCAAAACTCAGCGTGGTAATTTGACATTATTATTTATTTAAAGAAAAGACGAAAAAACACGGAAACACTTTAACCCACTACAAAACAACAAACGAAGTAGACAGACCTTGACTTACGAACTTACATACAACGAAGAACGCACAAACAAGTACAGACTACAAATAAATGAACGAACGAACGATACAGTCCCGTATGGTGCAATAACGACACAGACACAGGAGACAACCACCCACAAACAAACACTGTGAAACTACCTACCTTAATATGGTTCTCAATCAGAGGAGATGAAAACCACCTGCCTCTAATTGAGAACCATATCAGGTCACCCATTAACCAACATAGAAACACATAACATAGAATGCCCACCCAAACTCACGCCCTGACCAACTAACACATACAAAAACAACAGAAAACAGGTCAGGAACGTGACAACACACACCATTATTAATTGTATTCAGGTTACTAAATACAGTTAATAAATATATTTTTGTTATTCCTTATCTCCACGTTGTCTCCCTTTTTGTTACGGACTTCGAGCCGGTTCGTGACACCCCGCAAATTGACTCGGTACCCGTACCCCCTGTATAAAGCCTTATTATTATTGTTATTTTGTTGTGTTACTTTTTATTTTATATTTTTACTTTAGTTTATTTAGTAAATATTTTCTTAACTCTATTTCTTGAACTGCATTGTTGGTTAAGGGCGTGTAAGTAAGCATTTCGCTCAGGTCTACACCAGGTCTACACCTGTTGAATTTGGCGTATGTGGCAAATAAAATTAGATTTGATTTGATAATTATTTTGAGCCCAAGGGCACAACGGCCACTGGCCACAAAAGGAATGGATTTTTTTTAGGGGGCATTATGGCCACACAAAGGGGATGCCGACGGGAAATTCGAGGCATTATCAACTGCTTGTCAAATTGTGAATGAGAGAATGATGAAGTGTGTACAGCCTGCACAAAAAAACAACAAAGCAGAGCTCGTGCCTTTCATGCAGCTTTTTTCAAATCATCATTAGAATCGCATCATGCAGCCTTAGAATGTATGAAAAATCAAAACATATAGCCCAACGTTTGTATCACAACTAAAATTACATAAATAACTCTAAATTAAGCATATAGGAGTACCTGTTTCTTTGTTAACCTCTCAACACAGAATAGCCACATGTGCGCACTCCCTCAAATCGTTTGCAGAAAATATCCTTTCTATTTTATTCAGCTTTGTTCAATTGTATTCTTCATACTATAAAATAATACCACGGAATTCTAAGAACATTCTGTCTGCTAAATGAACTAGTGTAGCCCACAGCCATTTGGCATAGTGTTAGGGTTCGTTCCTTTCGTCCTTGTCAATCATTGGTGAAATTAGCATTATGACAATATATTTAATTAAATCATTCAAAAACCATTATTAATGCAATTGCAGACAGACATTGACAATCAGGAGCATAGCACGCATGTTTCCGAGTAAGTTCTGCATCTAACAAAAAGTCTCAAGTTGTTTTGTTACACCCTCAGTCTATCCTGGTGATTTCACTACCTACGTCATTACCTTTTTACTCCCGAGACCAAAACCCTGCCTACCAAGCTATATAAACAATGGCTTTAAGTGTTATCTAAAACTTAGCAGGAAACGTCCACTCCCCAAAGTTGATTTATTGTGGAATGTTTGACTAGTCTTATCTCCTCCGCTCCACTGCAGAGCTCCTTCTTCAGTCACACATTACTCAGAGGGACCTCTTTATACAACACAAGTATAATCAATTATTCTAATACATCAAACATTTTGGTACAATCCTTATCATGACCCCTAGGTGAACCCGACAATAGCCACATCAGGACCTAACAAGAGACAACCCAGAGTATGCTATTCTGTTCTTCTGAAATATACTACATTTTCTTCATATCATGTCTCTTTAGACCTGTCTAACCGATTTAATGGATTTTTTGTGATGATGTAGGCTATGGATTTATTAGACTTTTTAAAATGTAGATGTTCCAAATGTCTGCATCAGTGGCTTGTAGGCTGTGTGGAACCCAGAAAATACTAAATGTGTATGTTAATTAATGGTCAATTACCAGCAGTTATTTGTTTGACAATCACCATTCCTAGGGTGAAGCATTTTCCCCAAATAAATTCCAGTAATCTTCCAACCAGGATTTCTGGAAAAACTGGGAAATGTACCAGCATTTGCAACCCAATGCTGGCTTGTAAAGTGATGTGTAATTTCTAGCTAGAGTTAGGCTATCCAACAGTTGTAATTTGTATTCACCCGCAACCTGCATTCCTAATGACTGCTAGGGTTGAGATGAGTGGGAGGAAACTACCCAAGTCATTTAAACTGGAACAACCATTTCAGTAACGGGTGCCAAAATTAAATGATTGTATTAAGTTTAGAATTGCATTTATTATTTATCTGTGTGTAGCATAACATTTAATAAATCAATCACTCAATGTACATGCAAAAACACAGATAATAACAACAACTCCCCAAAAAATCTACCTGCAGTTGAGCATGCTGGGGAAAAAGTTAATTTGTTATATCTTAAAAAATAGTTGGTGTGACTTCTCATTTAGTTTTGAGTCAGTACCACATACACATTTAAAGTAATAATGGCTTTCATTGACTTTGAGTACAACTTACTAGATGTATTTCGATAAAAAATACATTGGGGTTTACAGTTCACTTTTACACTCATCATATGCTGCTCTGTTCTTTATTCTTATTATTAGCTATCTGGATGCCTAGTCACTTTACCGTCTTCATGTGCATATCTAACTCAAATACCTCGTACTCCTGCACATTGATCTGGTACTGCTACTCCCTGTATTTATCTCTATTCTTGTGTATTTAATGTTATTCCTTTTGTGTTATTTACTTATTTTTTAAATTATTATTCTTAACGCTGCATCGTGTTATTAAGCAAGCATTTCACTGTAAAGTCAACACCAGTTAGTTGTAGGCTATTCGGCGCATGTGATAAATAAAATGTGATTTGATTATCTGTTATTAGCTAGCTAGCCAATTTGAAATGGTCCATCAAGCAATATAGCCTAGCTATCATTTCTGTCAGTAGCAATCATGATTAAACACTCTTAAAAACAATGTTGATAAGGGGATAATGTTAGCTAACTTCGCTAGGTAGGCCTACGTTGGTAGGAGAAAAAGTACATTATTTCTACTTACCACCGTTTAACCAACTATATAGTTTCTACCTGCAGCTTCCAACGTAAACATATCAGCTAAACTGTGTACCAGTGAAGTGCCAAAAATCTCCCCCCTGCCAGAATTCTCACCCCCCCCCTCGCGTTCTTCATTGCTGCGACTTGCTTGCTAGTTGAGATTTCTGCCATTCACTCAGTTTAGCCTATATTTCACTGATCTTAGTAGCATAAAGCATTTTTGTCTACAATTTTCGGTTTCGCTATTTGTTTCAAGTGTATGTGGCGGTTCTAACTTGTATGGCGCCCTGGGCGAACCCCCGCTTCAGCGCCCGCATCGCCCGCACATGGGGGCGGACGCCAACATGCCGCCCTGGGAAGCTGTGCAAGTCGCCCGTACATAAATCCGCTACTGATTTTGTATTAGTCTATATATAAATCTCATTGCCAATATTCGTCATCTCTCCAATGGCTTATTCGACTAGTTTTTTTGAAAGTGTAAGGTGTAATAAATACCATTTAAAATAACACAAGCATATTGCTATTACATTGTTATAACTAACTTCTTTCAAAACAGGGTTTCTCACAAACTCATAAACAGATACAGAGACCCACACACACACCCAGAGACAGATGGCTGACACAGGCCTTTTCATAAAGAGTGATAAGAAAAGGGTGCCTGGGTCTGCATTTCACGAGATACTGAGACACACACACATACTCAAGGACGGAGGGCTGACTACGCACACACAAAATCTCCTGTTTAGCTGAACATTTGATAACAAATAACTTTTGCTATAAGACTCAGAAGGATGACGCCCAGCTCATCAGGACCAATCTGAGAAGACAACAACCTGTCCAGAACCAACCAAAGGACCAGAACTTCCAGACTCAACCTACTTTCTGTGTTGTATAAAATGTCTATGCATTCTGTTATCTGGGCTTTTTTCTGGAGGTTCTCTATGAGCCAAAGGAACGAGACCGTATACGCTTGTACCAGATATCTTTACTCTTAAATAAAGCTGTCGCTTGTCATACAATTTACCACCTTGTCTGAATCCATCCTTGACCGGCTCGCCCTTCTCCATATCCAATTATCAACAAAGGATAATAATTCAGCCATAGTTGTTCTGAAATGTGTATTGCGTGCCAATATTTTACTCCCTCTGTTTAATAACACACATATATCAATTATTCATTTCGGTTGCCTATCCTGACGTGAAGTTTGTTCTATAGAAAGTATTTGACTCTGATGTGTGTCACAGAAAGTATTTAACTCTAGCCACAAAATTAAGAAAATTAGAAGAGGTGGGGAGAATTCTGGCACGGGGAGATTTTCGGGGCAACACCGGCAAATGCGCCCTCCTGCTGCTGCTTGATAGGCAGAGTCGACAAAGGTTGAGAAATGATGAGAAATTAACATAAACCTCTCATACTTGTCAGGCAACGCTTAATTTGTAAATCCGGAGTTTTAGAAGAAAAAATGAGTCGGAGAGGGGGGTGACCTGGGGAGCTCTGGGGTACCAGAACGCATGAGGGGGGAACAAATCCCCTTTATAATAAAGCATTGCTGCATATCATCGGATTTGCGTAGTGGCATCGAGCAGTAGAGTAGAGACACTTACAGAAGTTACACACATGGGAACATTTTAGTAGCTTGGGGTCCAGGGTCATTTTAGTAGCCTGGGGTCCAGGAACATTTTTAGTAGCCTGGTGTCCAGGAACATTTTAGTAGCCTGGGGTCCAGGAACATTTTAGTAGCCTGGGGTCCAGGAACATTTTAGTAGCCTGGGGTCCAGGAACATTTTAGTAGCCTGGGGTCCAGGAACATTTTAGTAGCCTGGGGTCCAGGAACATTTTAGTAGCCTAGGGTCCAGGAACAGTTTAGTAGCCTGGGGTCCAGGAAAAACGTGGACTTTTATAAACGCATTTCATGCAATTCTACATCATTTTACATGACTGCAGACTTTGGCAGAATATTTTTTAATACCGCACAAATGATCGAAATGACAGGCTACAATAACAAACTGAGAATCTGAGATAGTAAAAACGACCATGAATCTATCAATAGCATTGGCCTAGATATGTGGAGACATACTGTAGGCTACAATATGAGGAAGGAAATTATAGTCCTGAAAATGCAATCCAGTTTTACTGACTCACCCACTGATGCGGGGGTCACTCTCTGGTGAAGGCCGATGCGTTCCAGCCCAAAGCCTATATCTCGCTCTTATCAAAGATTTTGTTCACCTACAGCAGACAGATTAGAGTCTTCTCTTTTCAGCAGGAGCCATTTTGTCTGCATGCTGTGACAGGGTTGCCACGCGTTTATGACTAGGCTATGCCTTGGTATTGGGCTACACACAATCCACAGCTAGGCAACTATTGATCCTATGTTTCTAAATTGCAGGCATTGTCATGGTGTAGTAAGTAGGCTATTCTGAATTATTTCCTTTCTTTCTGAACTGACAGCAGTACTCACACAGCCATGGCAAAGCGTTGGTCTCAAATATAGATTACAATGTTTTGCAAACCATTAACCCGGGGCAGCCCAACCCAAATCAACTCTTAGAATATCAGGCCCAGACTGAAAATTAACGCAGAGGCAACTCCAATGAACTTTCATCTATTTTACTCGAACTGTTACATTGTAAATCTTGACAATTATTTTAGTAGGGGAGTCTAGCTATATCATTAATTGAAAAAACCATAAACAGAATGAAATATTGCAGATTGTACCTTTTACATTTTATAATTTTCATAAACATACTTGATTTAGTAACACCTTTCTTTATTTACAAATAGCAATGCATCCAGTCCATTGAATAACGTTTTTTATACAAACTACCTCTATAGATGTATCAAAATGAGAAATTATTAGGCCTATGCTGCTCATATCACTTTCAGCAGAATAAAAACAAATAATTCAAAACAAATAAAATACACTTGCTAGGAAAACATGTCCTGAAGCACTTTGGTATTTTTATCACACAAGAGAGAAAGTGTTATTAACATTCTGTACTTTCTCTGTGTAACGATTGTCGTCTGGAGAAGGAGAGGAGGACCAAGGTGCAGCGTGGAGAGGGTCATATTTTTTAAATAAAATACGAAAACACTTGACAAACAACACAAAAACGACAAACGAACAGTCCTGAAACGTGAAACAAAACACTAAACAGGAAACAACCACCCACAAACAAAAGTGGGAAAAAAAGGCTACCTAAATATGGCTCCCAATCAGAGACAACGATAGACAGCTGCCTCTGATCGGGAACCACACCAGGCCAAACACACAGAAACAGAAAACCTAGACCTACAACATAGAATACCCAGACATAGAATACCCACCCACATCACACCCTAACCAAATTAAAAATAGAAACATACAAAGCAATCTACGGTCAGGGCGTGACACTCTGTTGACTCTTCTTGTGGATCCTGAGTTGTAGAAGGCTGGAGCTGCAATGCTGTTGCGCTTTCTCGGTCGCTGCAAATGTCTGTACACCCACTGTGTCCCCCAATATGAAGGTATAAGAGGAGGAGGTACACCCACTGTGTTCCCCAATATGAAGGTATAAGAGCAGGCTGTACACCCACTGTGTCCCCCAATATGAAGGTATAAGAGGAGGAGGTACACCCACTGTGTCCCCCAATATGAAGGTATAAGAGCAGGAGGTACACCCACTGTGTCCCCCAATATGAAGGTATAAGAGGAGGAGGTACACCCACTGTGTCCCCCAATATGAAGGTATAAGAGGAGGAGGTACACCCACTGTGTCCCCCAATATGAAGGTATAAGAGGAGGAGGTACACCCACTGTGTCCCCCAATATGAAGGTATAAGAGCAGGCTGTACACCCACTGTGTCCCCCAATATGAAGGTATAAGAGGAGGAGGTACACCCACTGTGTCCCCCAATATGAAGGTATAAGAGCAGGCGGTACACCCACTGTGTCCCCCAATATGAAGGTATAAGAGGAGGAGGTACACCCACTGTGTCCCCCAATATGAAGGTATAAGAGCAGGCAGTACACCCACTGTGTTCCCCAATATGAAGGTATAAGAGGAGGAGGTACACCCACTGTGTTCCCCAATATGAAGGTATAAGAGCAGGTGGTACACCCACTGTGTCCCCCAATATGAAGGTATAAGAACAGGTGGAAAGCGTCAGCACTCCCACACAAACCCCGGCTAAATTTGTGATTAATGTGTGCTCGTAACAATCTAAAGCTGAATAATAAGTACAGTCTAAACTCAAAGATAATAAACAAAGAATATGAACTGTAAATATTACACTCACAGAAGTTCCAAAAGAACCCTTAAGTTTGAGTCAGCCACAGTGGTATTCTACCACGGTGTACACTCTGTTTAGGGCCAAATAACATTCTAGTTTGCTCTGTTTTTTTTGTTAATTCTTTCCAATGTGTCAAGTAATTATCTTGTTGTTTTCTCATGATTTGGTTGGGTCTAATTGTGTTGCTGTCCTGGGGCTCTGTGGGGTGTGTTTGTGTTTGTGAACAGAGCCCCAGGACCAGCTTGCTTAGGGGACTCTTCTCCAGGTTCATCTCTCTGTAGGTGAAGGCTTTGTTAAGAACACATTATTATTTACAATGACAGCCTATCAAAATATTTGATCAACTTCCAAATATTGTTTTACAAATAAATCAAATCAAATCACATACATGTGGTAAGCAGATGTTATTGCGAGTGTAGCGAAATGCTTGTGCTTCTGGTTCGGACAGCGCGTCAATATCTACCATGTAATCTAACAATTCCACAACAACTACCTAGTACACACAAATCTAAGTAAAGGAATGGAATAAGAATACATTTAAATATATGGATGAGCAATGACAGAGCGGCATAGGCAAGATGCAATAGATGGTATAAAATACAGTATATACACTACCGTTCAAAAGTTTGGGGTCATTTAGAAATATCCTTTTTTGAAAGAAAAGCAATTTTTTTGTCCATGAAAATAACATCAGATTGATCAGAAATATAGTGTAGATATTGTTAATGTTGTAAATGACTATTATAGCTGGAAACTGCAGATTTTTTATGGAATATCTACATAGGCGTATGGAGGCCTATTATCAGCAACCATCACTCTTGTGTTCCAATGGCACGTTGTGTTAGCTAATACAAGTGGCCAGAAACAAGAAACTTTCTTCTGAAACTCGTCAGTCTATTCTTGTTCTGAGAAATGAAGGCTATTCCATGTGAAAAATTGCCAAGAAACTGAAGATCTCGTACAACGCTGTGCAGAACAGCACAAACTGGCGCTAACCAGAATAGAAAGAGGAGTGGGAGGCCCCGGTGCACAACTGAGCAAGAGGACAAGTACATTAGAGTGTCTAGTTTGACAAACAGATGCCATCAAAAGTCCTCAACTGGCAGCTTCAGTAAATAGTACCTGCAAAACACTAGTCTCAACGTGAACAGTGAAGAGGCGACTCTGGGATGCTGGCCTTCTAGGCAGCGTTTCTCTGTCCAGTGTCTGTGTTATTTTGCCCATCTTAATCTTTTATTTTTATTGGCCAGTCTGAGATATGGCTTTTTCTTTGCAACTCTCTCCCCCAGACACCCAAAGTTGTGCCCTTGTTGTAATGAATAATGTGGAAATTGAGCAAATTTAGGTGACTAAACTGAGTAACTGACTAAACTGAGTAATGTTGGATGCAAACTGTCATGGTCAAAACATATTGATGCAGCAGTAGCTAAGATGGGGAGAAGTCTGTCCATAATAAAGCGCTGCTCTGCCTTCTTAACAACACTATCAACAAGGCAGGTCCTACAGGCCCTAGTTTTGTCGCTCCTGGACTACTGTTCAGTCGTGTGGTCAGGTACCATAAAGAGGGACTTTACAACTGGCCCGAATAGACCAGCACAGCTGGCCCTTAAATGTACATGTCGAGCTAACATTAATAATATGCATGTCAATCTCTAATGGCTCAAAGTAGAGGAGAGATTGACTTCATCACTACTTGTTTTTAAAAGAAGTATTGACATGTTGAATGCACCGAGCTGTCTGTTTAAACTACTAGCACACAGCTCAGACACCCATGCATACCCGACAAGACATGCCACCAGGGGTCTTTTCACAGTACCCAAATCCAGATCAGATTATGGGAGGCGCACAGTACTACATAGGGCCATGGCTACATGGAACTCTATTCCACATCAAGTAGCCCACGCAAGCAGAAAAATCTGAAAAAAAACCTTGATAAAAAGACATCTTATGGAACAGTGAGGACTGTGAACAAGACGGAGGCCTCCTTACTGTCCTTAGAATTTCTAAGCAAACAGCTGGAGGCAGGGCTTTCTCCTATAGAGCTCCATTTTTATGGAATGGTCTACCTATCCATGTGAGAGACGCACACTCGGTCTCGAACTTTAAGTCTTTATTGAAGACTCATCTCTTCAGTAGGTCCTATGATTGAGTGTAGTCTGGCCCAGGGGTGTGAAGGCACTGGAGCGACGAACCGCCCTTGGTTCCCCTTTCTCCCCTCTCCACCTCTTACTGGTGCTCTTCCATGCCGTCCCTAGGAGGGGTGTGTCACTTGAGTGGGTTGAGTCACTGACGTGATCTTCCTGTCCGGATTGGCGCCCCCCTCGGGTTCGTGCCGTGGGGGAGGTCTTCGTGGGCTGTACTCAGCCTTGTCTCAGGGTAGTAGCTTGGTGGTTGAAGATATCCCTGTGTGGGGGGCTGTGCCTCGGCAAAGTGTGTGGGGTTATGTCCTGCCTGTTTGGCCTTGTCCGGGGGTATCATCGGACAGGGCCACAGTGTCTCCCGACCCCTCCTGTCCCAGCCTCCAGTATTTATGTTGCAATAGTTTATGTGTCGGGGGGCTAGGGTCAGTCTGTTATATCTGGAGTATTTCTCATGTCTTATCCGGTGTCCTGTGTGAATTTAAGTATGCTCCCTCTAATTCTCTCTCTCTCTTTTTCTCTCTCTTTCTCTTTCTCTCTCTCGGAGGACCGGAGCCATAGGGCCATGCCTCAGGACTACCTGGCCTGATGACTCCTTGCTGTCCCCAGTCCACCTGGTCATGCTGCTGCTCCAGTTTCAACTGTTCTGCCTGCGGCTATGGAACCCTGACCTGTTCACTGGACGTGCTACCTTGTCCTGGACCTGCTGTTTTGGACTCTCTCTACCGCACCTGCTGTCTCTAACTCTGAATGATCGGCTATGAAAAGCCAACTGACATTTACTCCTCAGGTGCTGACCTGTTGCACCCTCTACAACCACTGTAATTATTGTTATCTGGCCCTGCTGGTCATCTATGAACGTTTGAACATCTTGGCCATGTTCTGTTATAATCTCCACCCGGCAGAGCCAGAAGATGACTGGCCACCCACCCCTCAGCGCCTGGTTCCTCTCTAGGTCTCTTCCTAGGTTCTGGCGTTTCTAGGGAGTTTTTCCTAGCCACCATGCTTCTACATCTGCATTGCTTGCTGTTTGGGGTTTTAGGCTGCGTTGCTGAACAGCACTTTGTGACATCGGCTGATGTAAGAAGGGCTTTATAAGCCCCTACGGAGCTTGCCATCAAGTATACCGTTATTAATAAGAGTACAGTTATTTTAACTCCGTCTTTTTGTATGTGCTGCGTCTCAATCCGTCGCATCCGTCGAATGACCCCTGTAGCGTCCGAATGACCCCTCTATGGAAAGATGAGACTATCCCGAACACGAGGGTGTTCAAGCGTCAGGGGACTCATCTGAAGTCGGTACACCCGATCTGCCAACTTCTGTCTGTTGTATCCGAACAGTTTGGGCTACACACTAATATGACCCCACCGTTGAAAGGTGAGACTCTCTTGTTTTGCTCTAGGATGCCCACAAGGCTCGACTGAAGGTACCAGTTAAAAAAAGTAATGGAGGCCTTCAGAGTGGCGCAGCATTTCGTCTAAGGCACTGCATCGCAGTGAGATATGCACCACAGCATTATATTTCTGCTAAATGTTCATTGCTAGCGTCCGAGGCCAAGAGTGCGTGGCGATTTGTTTCAATCGTGCAGGGATAAAATCCCCCCCCCCCCCCCCCCCCCGGAGTCAGCCCCAGGTCTTCAGGGCTGAGCCCCGGATGTTCTGAATGTCTAGTGACATCCCTGATGCCAAGCGACACGTCTGGAGGAAACCTGGCACCATCTCTATGGTGAAGCATGGTGGTGGCAGCATCATGCTGTGGGGATGTTTTTCAGCGGCAGGGACTGGGAGACTAGTCAGGATCGAGGGAAAGATGAACGGAAACAGGACAGAGAGATCCTTGATGAAAACCTGCTCAAGAGCGCTCAGGACCTCAGGCTGCGGCAAAGGTTCACCTTCAACAGGACAACGAACCCTAAGCACACAGCCAAGACAACGCAGGAGTGGCTTTGGGACAAGTCTCTGAATGTCCTTGAGTTGCCCAGCCAGAGCTCGGACTTGAACCCAATCGATCATCACTGGAGAGACCTGAAAATAGCTGTGCAGTGACTCTCCCCATTCAACCTGACAGAGCTTCAGCTTCTGCTGAAAAGAATGGGAGAAACTCCCCAAATACAGGTGTGCCAAGCTTGTAGCGTCATACCCAAGAAGACTCGAGGCTGTAATCACTGCCAAAGGTTCTTCAACAAAGTACTGAGTAAAAGGTCTGAATACTTATGTAAAACCTTCTTTTTTAAATTAGCAAAAAAAAAATTTAAACTGTTTTCGCTTTGTCATTATAGGGGTATTGTGTGTAGATTGATAAGGGGGAAAAAAGATTGAATCCATTTTAGAATAAGACTCTAACGTAACAAAATGTGGAAAAAGTGAATGGTTCTGAATACTTTCCGAATGCGCTGTACCGTCACTAAACCTACGGCAAAGGTTTTGCCTGCAATCTTCTGTTTCGAATGGTGATGTTCTGGCATGTCTGCCTATAGGCTGTGGAAAGAGTTCGATTTTTCAGGCCTGGTGATAAGAGAATTTATATGCTTAAAGGTAATGACTAAACAATTCCACCCTGAAACGTAATTATTACATTATGTAACAGATATAATGAATAATTAGTCAAACGTTACTATTAGTAATCATTCGATTCTGTAACATGTATAATGAATTAGAATGGTAAACTTCATTGTGACTAAGAAGAGACCGAGCACAATTAAACTGTGTATGATCTGACCTGGCTAGAACTCTGAGAAACTTACGACAGGACAGAGAGTCCTTTCAAGGTTCCAGGGAGTCCTTTCAAGGTTCCAGGGAGTCCTTTCAAGGTTCCAGGGAGTCCTTTCAAGGTTCCAGGGAGTCCTTTCAAGGTTCCAGGGAGTCCTTTCAAGGTTCCAGGGAGTCCTTTCAAGGTTCCAGGGAGTCCTTTCAAGGTTCCAGGGAGTCCTTTCAAGGTTCCAGGGAGTCCTTTCAAGGTTCCAGGGAGTCCTTACAAGGTTCCAGGGAGTCCTTACAAGGTTCCTCTAATCTCAGGGGAATGGAACTACCGGCTTGGTAGTGATAAACAGTGGATACAACTCACCTACTGTTCGTGTGTATGTATGTGCGTAGGATATCTACTGTTTGTGTGGAGGTATGTGCTTAAGTAGGGAGTGAGTTTATTATTCACTGGTAACTGGTAACATGAGTCAGAAACCTGCTCTCTTGTGAAATCAAACGTCTCGGGGCTTTCAGATGTTCAGTAATATGAACCACAACTATTCACTGTACGTCTGGACACTTTCCCCCATTATTACTAAGCAGTCAAAATCCATGACGACAAAATGATTAACATACGATAAGAATACTGGAACTGACTCAACACATGGAAGAGCATGGCAATAGCCATAATACATTATTTTAGGATTGGAGCCTCGGTTGGATTCCTTCCACAAATCTTGACAGCAGAAAGAATCTTTACTTAATATTTTCTATAACAGCAAATACAGCAGCAAACTGATTTGAACATTTTCAAGATGCGTGACCCTGGTACAGCCAACAGAAAGAGAAAGCCATGGACACAGCAGTGTGTCTTCCTAGATCTACATGCTGGTTTTGGCAGGAACAAAGTATCCTAAAAAGAGGCAAGGAGATAGGATGTGAGGAATCGAGATGAATCGAGACAGAGCCACTTATTAGGGATGTTGCTGCCTTTCTAGTTTCCTCATTACCTTGTGTCTCTTCCTTCTTTTTCAGCATCTCAAACACAACAGTCCGCAGCTCATCCACTGGCTGAAGGAGAGGATGGGGAGAGAAAATCTATATCTATGCCTCTTCAAACAGGGACAACACCTCCAGAGAGAGGTAGGGATAAGAGGTAGGGATGAGAGGTAGGGATGAGAGGTAGGGACGAGAGGTAGGGACGAGAGGTAGGGACGAGAGGTAGGGACGAGAGGTAGGGATGAGAGGTAGGGACGAGAGGTAGGGATGAGAGGTAGGGACGAGAGGTAGGGACGAGAGGTAGGGATGAGAGGTAGTGATGAGAGGTAGGGATAAGAGGTACTGTAGTGATGAGAGGTACTGTAGTGATGAGAGGTAGTGATGAGAGGTACTGTAGTGATGAGAGGTAGCGATGAGAGGTAGGGATGAGAGGTAGGGATGAGAGGTAGGGATGAGAGGTAGGGATGAGAGGTAGGGACGAGAAGTAGGGATAGGGGGGAAGGGACGAGAGGTACTGTAGTGATGAGAGGTAGTGATGAGAGGTACTGTAGTGATGAGAGGTAGGGTTGAAAGGTAGGGATGAGAGGTAGGGATGAGAGGTAGGGACGAGAGGTAGGGATGAGAGGTACTGTAGTGATGAGAGGTAGTGATGAGAGGTACTGTAGTGATGAGAGTTAGTGATGAGAGGTAGCGATGAGAGGTAGGGTTGAAAGGTAGGGATGAGAAGTAGGGACGAGAGGTAGGGATGAGAAGTAGGGACGAGAGGCAAGGATGAGAGGTAGGGTTGAGAGGTAGGGATGAGGAGAGAGAAGGAGTATGTTATACCTGAAACTAGGGACTCGGGATAAGTAGATAAGATTGACAATATTACCACAATATGATAATTAATCCCTGTCCAGAAACAACACTACGTACTTTAATTAGATCTAAAATAATTGGATAGGTGTAAACAGCATGGCTGTAGCCTTCTGATAGGTGGAATATTCTGTTCCTGGCAGATCTACAGCAGCCAGGCCCTAGTCTAAGGGGTAGGATCTAGAGGCTGTTTGTGAACCAGGGCCCAGAGAGAGACACCATGGACACTGATGACCATCAGGCAGGGTCAGAGGCAAAGGGTTGCTGGGTTGTGTCTGTGGTTGTCACGGCGTGAGTGAAATCTAACATCAGTCAGCTGTACCTCTCCCTCATCAATGGTTGTGTCCCAAATGATACTGTCCTCCCTACGAGGGCTCTCGTCAACAGTAGTGCACCAGGTTCCATTTGGGACAGAGGGGAAGTGATACTGCTGATAAAACATTAAATACAGGCTATATAAAACTGTGTCTAAAATGTCACCCTATTCCCTATATAGCACACTACTTTTGACCACTACTGCTCAACATGAGTGTGCTATGTAGGGAATAGGGTGCCATATGGGATACAAACATACAGGCCCTCCTCTCTCCTGACCCCTGACCTGATTACTCAGACAGTTCTGAGTGTAAAGGGCGTTCTGAAACTTGATGATGGGGGGGGGGAGTTGTTGTTTAGTCCACTCATATTTGACGTGTTTGAAATATTGTACTTGAACGCTCATTGCCATCAGAAAGATATCATTGTCAGATGGGTGATTGTCAAGATATGGATGACTAGATGTTCATGATAGTGAGGGGATCAGGTTAGGAATTTAGCCTAGACACTGGGGATCAACTTTCCTACTGTTGTGATGACTGCCATGGGATGTGACGTTGGTGGGAGTAGAGTGAAGTTGGCCCTAGACGCTGGGGATCAACTTTCCTACTGTTGTGATGACTGCCATGGGATGTGACGTTGGTGGGAGTAGAGTGAAGTTGGCCCTAGACGCTGGGGATCAACTTTCCTACTGTTGTGATGACTGCCATGGGATGCGACGTTGGTGGGAGTAGAGTGAAGTTGGCCCTAGACGCTGAGTTTTGGTCAATTTAGCAATTCCCGCGCTAATGGTTTACATTAGGATTGGGGAAGGGGAAGCTGATCCTAGATCTGTACCAAGGGGTACGGTCATCTCAGAGTGATTTTGGTATAGCCTGTCATCCAGCAGCAGCATTTTTGTGATGATGCAGCAGAGTTGTTTGGGCAGGCGGCCTAGACTGGGAAAAGATGAGTAGACAGAAGGGATGAACATTGCTTACTTTTCAGTAGTAGTTTGACATTTCACATGAACTTTTTTGATTCAATTCACTGAAAAGTTCCATTGTGACGCAATTAACAGATTTCTGGAATTTTAACAGCTTGAGCAATGTTTTCGTTTTCTTTTTTTTTTCGAAGCAGATCGACTTTTCAGATTTTGAGTGGGTTTGGCTTTAACAAAGCGTTTGACTTTTTTCTTGACAACCTTTCTATCAGAGTCTATAGACAAAGCCCTGGGGCTTGTTTCTTGATCAAGCGGGCCCTGGATAGGGTCTTGAATGAGAGTGGGAGAAATTTGAACTTTAACGTCCTTGCTATGGGTGTTAATTCCTGCGGACCTGGTGTCCGGTAATTCCCCGTCTAGTCCTTGTGACTTATCTTTTACCCTTTTCTCAAATTGTTCTCGCTTTATTTCTTCCCGTAGTGGAACTTCTGGAGAACATTGGTCTACGTTTTGATCGTCCTTCAACCCTTTGTTACCCTTGTGCTCTGACACTTTTTGTGGGTTGAGTGCAGGAACGTAGCGAACAGGTCGATTGTAGCGGTAGTCATGTTGATGGCGACGTACTTTACAGTTATTTTGACCGCAGAGGTTATTGGAATCATGGTTTCGTGATAGAAACTGTTGTTGTGCGTCATCTCTCAACGCTCCAATACCTGATAATGCACCCTCTAACTGGAGTGAGTGCTCCTGGTCAAACTTCAAAACCGAGTGGTCAGGGCTCTTAGCATTGTGAACTTTTGATGCCTCAAAAGCTGTGCTTGCAAGCTCTCTGAGTTGTAAGATAGGCAAGCCAACGTGGGCTGCAGGGCCCAAGTAGGTAATGAAGGTGGGATACATGTTCGTAGTCATTTAGCACGTGTTGCTGTTGTAGACGAATGAACCTTGTCACGTATCTATTTGACGTTCGCTTCAACTGGTAAACCCTGTCAGAAGCCGTAGCATTCGGGTAGCCATCCAACGCGTCCTCTATGTCAGCTAGGAACGTCTAAGTATCGTTTGGCCGACCTGGAACGGGGTCAAAGGTGGGGAAATTCTTGACGAGTTTGTCAAGGTATTCCGCGCCAAGCGGGCGGAGAGGGTTGGCTTCATCCTGTGGAGAGATTGGGGCCGAAATGCCAAGAGGAGAATCCAAGCCTTGTTGTTGTTGGCCAAGAGGCGCAATATTACTCAGTGCCGAATGGCCAAGAGGAGAAGACTGAGTGACACATGAGGGAGGCAAGGTCTGAAACCTATCGTCTTTACTCCTGTGAGTACAGGGCTCCGGTTGCTTGGATGGGTAGTCACGCTGTAGAGCGTGACCATTCTGGACTTCCTACAGATGGTACCTAAGGGTGGTATTGCAGAGTCCACTTGAGCGCTTAGAGTACTGATTTTGGACACATGAGTGTCACACCTGCTCCTTTCGGTCTCATACTTATCTGTCAGGGTTTGCAGATAGAGGTCTCGAGTACAGAGCGACAGATTCAGTGATGAGATTTCCTCCGCTTGCTTAGAAATCAATATTTCCATCTTCATCACCTGAGTTCATCGTTCATTTGGTCAGCGACTTCAGTGAGTTCTGCTGATTAGTCATCCAACTTTGTCATTGTGTTCATTAACTGATCGTCTGGTCTGCAGCGTTTTGAGAAGAACCGTGTTACTTTGAGTAACATTCAACAAAACAGCATGCATGTTATCAAGTTGAGCGCTCCTGTTTGTAGATAACTCTTCAGATTTATCTAGTTTGGCGTGGACATCATCGTATTTAGTTTTGGCTAAATCGAGTTGTTCCTGTAGCACATGATTTTGTTCCTGTAGAAGACGATTTTGTTGAAGAGCTTGTGCTTGTTTCATCGTCATACGTTTTTGCAATTAAATTAAATTGTTCAGTTTTCAAGCGCAGTTCCATAGCTAGCAGAATTTTTCCCTTTTCTGCATTTGTCATTGGTTTCCCGGTTCTCTCCACCTGTCCCTTTATGTCTACCATTACCTGCTCGTGCTTCAGCTGTGCACTGCGGTATTGGACAGATGCCAATCTCGGATGGCAAGACATCAGGGCTAGACTGGAGAGAACTTTTACGAGGCCTGCGCCTGATGGTTGATTTTGGAAAACGTTGTTGTCTGCTTTTCCACTAATGGCATAATTAGGGTTGGAATCGCTGCTGAGGTCAGAGATCAATCCATTTACGGGTGGAAGTTCAGTAATTAGCGGGCGAGTGGGGACTACCCCCTCTGATAGCTTGCACATTATTAGAACATTTGAAAGGAAAAATGTTTTTCCTAATTTTCCAAATTTGGGTTTTGGAATATGTTGGGAGCTGCAAAGACGATTTTAATCTATTTATAGACGTTAATGAACCATCAGTACTGGACAGTACTGTGGGAGTTGGACGTGAATGAATTTGCAAAAGCAAATTGAAGCAATCAATGATAATTATTAATCATACATGGATAGGCTATCTGGGAATAGTTCACCCGATTTGGATGTACAGTTGAAGTCAGAAGTTTACATACACCTTAGCCAAATACATTTAAACTCAGTTTTTCACAATTCCTGACATTTAATCCTAGTAAAAATTCACTGTCTTAGGTCAGTTAGGATCACCACTTTATTGTCAGAATGTGAAATGTCAAAATAATAGTAGAGAGATGTCACGACTCCGACCGAGGCAGGCTCTCCTTCCCGTTCGGGTGGCGCTCGGCGGTACCGGCCTATTAGCTGCCACTGATCCTTTTCTCCCCCTCCTTATGTGTTTATTGGTTACACCTGTTTTGTATTTGTTGGTAATTAGTTGGGCTTATCAGTCAGCCGGCCCGCCCGTTTCTTTGTGCGGGATTGTTAGTTGGTAAGCGTGGTGTTTGTGTCTTCCGTGTATGTAGTTGTGCCACACGGGACTGTTTGTCGGTTAGATTCTCTTTTGCTATTTTGTTTCGTTTAGTGTTCAGTTTAATTGTTAATAAAACATGGACACTTTCCACTCTGCGTTTTGGTCCGATCCCTACACCTCTTCTGACGAAGAGGAGGAAATCTGCCGTAACAAGATAATTATTTATTTCAGCTTTTATTTCTATCATCACATTCCCAGTGGGTCAGAAGTTTACTTACACTCAATTAGTATTTGGTAGCATTTCCTTTAAATTGTTTGACTTGGGTCAAACGTTTCGGGTAGCCTTCCACAAGCTTCCCACAATAAGATGGGTGAATTTTGGCCCATTACTCCTGACAGAGCTGGTGTAACTGAGTCAGGTTTGTAGGCCTCCTTGCTCACACACACTTTTTCAGTTCTGCCCACAAACGTTCTATAGGATTGAGGTCAGGGCTTTGTGATGGCCACTCCAATACCTTGACTTTGTTGTCCTTAATCCATTTTGCCACAACTTTGGAAATATGCTTGGGGTCATTGTTCATTTGGAAGACCCATTTGTGACCAAGCTTTAACTTCCTGACTGATGTCTTGAGATGTTGCTTCAATATATCCACGTATTTTTCCTCCCTCATGAAGCCATCTATTTTGTGAAGTGCACCAGTCCCTCCTGCAGCAAAGCACCCCCACAACATGATGCTGCCACCCCCGTGCTTCACGGTTGGGATGGTATTCTTTGGCTTGCAAGCCTCCCCCTTTTTCCTCCAAACATAACAATGGTCATTATGGCCAAACAGTTCTATTTTTGTTTCATCAGACCAGAGGACATTTCTCCAAAATGTACGATCTTTGTCCCAATGTGCATTTGCAAACCGTAGTCAGTTTTTTTATGTCGGTTTTGGAACAGTGGCTTCTTCCTTGCTGAGCGGCCTTTCAGGTTATGTCGATATAGGACTCGTTTTACTGTGGATATAGATACTTCAGTACCTGTTTCCTTCAGCATCTTCACAAGGTCTTTTGCTGTTGTTCTGGGATTGATTTGCACTTTTCGCACCAAAGTACGTTCATCTCTAGGAGCTCCTTCCTGAGCGGTATGACGGCTGCGTGATCCCATGGTGTTTATACTTGCGTACTATTGTTTGTACAGAGGAACGTGGTACCTTCAGGCGTTTTAAAATTGCTCCTAAGGATGAACCAGATTTGGAGGTCTACAATTTTTTTTCTGAGGTCTTGGCTGATTTTCCTATGATGTCAAGCAAAGAGGCGCTGAGTTTGAAGGTAGGCCTTGAAATACATCCACAGATACACCTCCATTTGACTCAAAGGATGTCAATTAGCCTAACAGAAGCTTCTAAAACCATCACATAATTTTCTGGAATTTTCCAAGCTGTTTAAAGGCACAGTCAACTTAGTGTATGTAAACTTCTGACCCACTGGAATTGTGATACAGTGAATGATAAGTGAAATAATATGTCTGTAAACAATTGTTGGAAAATGACTTGTGTCATGCACGAAGTAGATGTCCTAACTGACTTGCCAAAACTATAATTTGTTAACAAGAAATGTATGGAGTGGTTGTATATGTAGACTTCTGACTTCTTCAATTGTAAATACCCTCAAATTAAAGCTCATATTCATTATTAAATTTCAACTCCAATATGCTGTGGTAGAAAGCTAAAATAATAATATTAATAATTCGGTCATTGTCCAAATATTTATGGACCTGACTGTATCTCCCCTACTCACCCTCTCCCCCTCCTGCTCCAGGCATCCTGTCTGACCTCGACTGAATGAAGAAAAGAAAGAGAGAGAAACACACAGAGAAAGAAAGGGCGAGAGATACACACAGAGAAAGAAAGGGCGAGAGATACACAGAGAAAGAAAGGGCGAGAGATACACAGAGAGAGGAGAGATACACAGAGAAAGAAAGAAGAGAGATACAGAGATAAAAAGAGGGGAGAGATACAGAGAGAAAGAGAGGGGAGAGATACAGAGATAAAGAGAGGGGAGAGATACAGAGATAAAAAGAGGGGAGAGATACATAGAGAAAGAGAGGGGAGAGATAGAGAGAGAAAGAGAGGGGAGAGATACAGAGAGAAAGAGAGGGGAGAGATACAGAGATAAAAAGAGGGGAGAGATACATAGAGAAAGAGAGGGGAGAGATAGAGAGAAGGAGGGGGGAGAGATACAGAGAGAAAGAGAGGGGAGAGATAGAGAGAAGGAGAGGGGAGAGATACAGAGATAAAAAGAGGGGAGAGATACATAGAGAAAGAGAGGGGAGAGATAGAGAGAAGGAGAGGGGAGAGATACAGAGAGAAAGAGAGGGGAGATATACAGAGAGAAAGAGAGGGGAGAGATACAGAGAGAAAGAGAGGGGATAGATACAGAGAGAAAGAGAGGGGAGAGATACAGAGAGAAAGAGAGGGGAGAGATAGAGAGAAAGAGAGGGGAGAGATAGAGAGAGAAAGAGAGGGGAGAGATACAGAGATAAAAAGAGGG
This sequence comes from Salvelinus alpinus, assembly GCF_045679555.1. Classification (NCBI taxonomy): domain Eukaryota; kingdom Metazoa; phylum Chordata; class Actinopteri; order Salmoniformes; family Salmonidae; genus Salvelinus; species Salvelinus alpinus. Next base: position 9,626,781 of record NC_092104.1, on the reverse strand, counting down.
GAAAGATACAGAGAGAAAGAGAGGGGAGAGATACAGAGATAAAAAGAGGGGAGAGATACAGAGAGAAAGAGAGGGGATAGATACAGAGAGAAAGAGAGAGGACAGTTCAAGGGTAAGTAATACTACACTAGGCTCCCTGCCTATGAAAGAAATGATTATTTCCCATGGCTCTGGTATCCCAGCGCCCTCTCTGTACCTTGGCTTCTATATCTGACACTCAGTCGCCGTTCTTTCGGCTTCATACTGCGACGCCTTAAAGTGCCTGGTAATCACGACAGTTACGTCAGTGACCTTATTCAGATTTTCAGTAGATGAGTAGATGCTGGATGCTACATCCTGCATAGCATTCAGCTCAGAGTTACTACATCCTGCATAGCATCCAGCTCAGAGTTACTACATCCTGCATAGCATCCAGCTCAGAGTTACTACATCCTGCATAGCATCCGGCTCAGAGTTACTACATCCTGCATAGCATCCAGCTCAGAGTTACTACATCCTGCATAGCATCCGGCTCAGAGTTACTACATCCTGCATAGCATCCGGCTCAGAGTTACTACATCCTGCATAGCATCCGGCTCAGAGTTACTACATCCTGCATAGCATCCGGCTCAGAGTTACTACATCCTGCATAGCATCCGGCTCAGAGTTACTACATCCTGCATAGCATCCGGCTCAGAGTTACTACATCCTGCATAGCATCCGGCTCAGAGTTACTACATCCTGCATAGCATCCAGCTCAGAGTTACTACATCCTGCATAGCATCCAGCTCAGAGTTACTACATCCTGCATAGCATCCGGCTCAGAGTTACTACATCCTGCATAGCATCCAGCTCAGAGTTACTACATCCTGCATAGCATCCAGCTCAGAGTTACTACATCCTGCATAGCATCCAGCTCAGAGTTACTACATCCTGCATAGCATCCGGCTCAGAGTTACTACATCCTGCATAGCATCCAGCTCAGAGTTACTACATCCTGCATAGCATCCGGCTCAGAGTTACACTACCGTTCAAAAGTTTAGGATCAAGAAATGTACTTGTTTTTGAAAGAAATGCAACATTTTTGTCAATTAAAATAACATCTAATTGATCAGGAATACAGTGTAGACATTGTTAATGTTGTAAATGACTATTGTAGCTGGAAACGGCAGATTTTTTATGGAATATCTACATAGGCGTACAGAGGCCCATTATCAGCAACCATCACTCCTGTGTTCCAATGGCACGTTGTGTTAGCTAATCCAAGTTTATCATTTTAAAAGGCTAATTGATCATTAGAAAACCCTTTTGCAATTATGTTAGCACAGCTGAAAACTGTTTTTCTGATTGAAGAAGCAATAAAACTGGCCTTTAGACTAGTTGAGTATCTGGAGCATCAGCATTTGTGGGTTCGATTACAGGCTCAAAATGGCCAGAAACAAATAATTTTCTTCTAAAACTCCATCTATTCTTGTTCTGAGAAATGAAGGCTATTCCATGCGAAAAATTGCCAAGAAACTGAAGATCTCGTACAATGCTGTGTACTACTCCCTTGACAGAACAGTGCAAACTGGCTCTAACCAGAATAGAAAGAGGAGTGGGAGGCCCTGGTGCACAACTGAGCAAGAGGACAAGTACATTAGAGTGTCTAGTTTGAGAAACAGACGCCTCACAAGTCCTCAACTGGCAGCTTCATTAAATAGTACCCGCAAAACACCAGTCTCAAGGTCAACAATGAAGAGGCAACTCCAGGATGCTGGCCTTCTAACCAGAGTTGCAAAGAAAAAGCCATATCTCAGACTGACCAATAAAAAGAATGATTAAGATGGGCAGAAGAACACAGATACTGGACAGAGGAAGATTGGGAAAAAGTGTTATGGACAGACGAATCTAAGTTTGAGGTGTTTGGATCACAAAGAAGAATATTCGTGAGACAAAATGAAAAGATGATGGAGGAGTGAACCATCTGTCAAGCATGGTGGAGGCAACGTGATGGTCTGGGGGGGCTTTGGTGGAGGCAACGTGATGGTCTGGGGGGGCTTTGGTGGAGGCAACGTGATGGTCTGGGGGGGCTTTGGTGGAGGCAACGTGATGGTCTGGGGGGGCTTTGGTGGAGGCAACGTGATGGTCTGGGGGGGCTTTGGTGGAGGCAACGTGATGGTCTGGGGGGGCTTTGGTGGAGGCAACGTGATGGTCTGGGGGGGCTTTGGTGGAGGCAACGTGATGGTCTGGGGGGGCTTTGGTGGAGGCAACGTGATGGTCTGGGGGGGCTTTGGTGGAGGCAACGTGATGGTCTGGGGGGGCTTTGGTGGAGGCAACGTGATGGTCTGGGGGGGCTTTGGTGGAGGCAACGTGATGGTCTGGGGGGGCTTTGGTGGAGGCAACGTGATGGTCTGGGGGGGCTTTGGTGGAGGCAACGTGATGGTCTGGGGGGGCTTTGGTGGAGGCAACGTGATGGTCTGGGGGGGCTTTGGTGGAGGCAACGTGATGGTCTGGGGGGGCTTTGGTGGAGGCAACGTGATGGTCTGGGGGGGCTTTGGTGGAGGCAACGTGATGGTCTGGGGGGGCTTTGGTGGAGGCAACGTGATGGTCTGGGGGGGCTTTGGTGGAGGCAACGTGATGGTCTGGGGGGGCTTTGGTGGAGGCAACGTGATGGTCTGGGGGGGCTTTGGTGGAGGCAACGTGATGGTCTGGGGGGGCTTTGGTGGAGGCAACGTGATGGTCTGGGGGTGTGTTGGTGGAGGCAACGTGATGGTCTGGGGGTGTGTTGGTGGAGGCAACGTGATGGTCTGGGGGGGCTTTGGTGGTGGCAAAGTGGGAGATTTGTACAGGGTAAAAGGGATCTTGAAGAAGGAAGGCTATCACTCCATTTTGTAACGCCATGCCATACCCTGTGGACGGTACTTAATTGGAGCCAATTTCCTCCTACAACAGGACAATGACCCAGAGCACAGCTCCAAACTATGCAATAATTATTTAGGGAAGAAGCAGCCATATGGTGTGTTTGATGCCATTCCATTTGTTCAGTTCCAGCCATTACTATGAGCCGTCCTCCCGTCAGCAGCCTCCACTGGCTGAAGTACTGAAATTCCCACAGAAGAATGTTCCCACTTAATCAGTCCAATCAAAGCTACAGTAGATATAACGTGATTTGACGTCATTTCGGCGTTTCTTTTTCTTCTAGACTGATGCATTACCCATACCACAATTACAAAATACTATCTCAACACTTTAATGTTTATGAACTCAGCAGTGCATACATACTCTCCACATTATCTTCATTTGAAGGAATCAGCAGTAGTAGCAGTAGTGGGAAACAGCGCCACTGTTACTGTCTGTCACCGTTTTGTTTACATGGTAGTGAGCGCTGGGGGAGTGTCGCGCAACGAAAATAACTGCAGTACAAACGCTGCTGTTCTATTGTGCGAGCAATGATGTCTGAGGGGGAAAAAACAGTGTTTATTGTTTGCTGTAACTTTGTTGTTGCAATATCGCAAACGGTCGTGGCAGTTTCACCATTAAGGATTCCAGCTTTATAAAACCAGGCATTTTTGCAAGAAACTGACTGACAAAGAAACACCCCAGCCTCTCCAGATGTTACTGGTCACAACATTCACGGCTCTCACTGGCGCCGCCAGATTGACCCGCTCCTCTTACTTCAGGATTTTGGCAATGAGGCCATGCATCTACTTCCCCAGAGTCAGTTGAACTTGTGGGAACCATTTTTATGTCTCTGTATCCAGTATGAAGGAAGTTAGAGGTAGTTTGTACTAAAGTTATTGCTATCTAATTACCTCAGTGCACTCAGCTCACAGCCAGACTTTCTAACTCTCTCCTACGCACACCACAGCCATCTATTGGCCCATTAGGTTACACTCTCCCTACCATGACTCGCCTCTGCAAACCTGATATGTTTAAAGCAAATTTATCCTTGATCTGAAAATGTGGTCGGAGGCGCCATATGGAGGGTGTGATTGAATTGCGGAGCCTCCGGAGGCATGCCAAGACCAAATTGAGCGCCGTACCATATTGCTTGCACCTCCCAAATGTTGTAACAATGTGGAGGACTCCCGTATAGCTCTGCATTGACATGACTCATTGACGGTAGGTGAGGATGGGAGGTCCTGCATAAACACAAACTCACATCCTTGACAACTTCCTCCCCACAGCTCCGCGCTTCTCCGTGATGCGCAAGCAGTATGAATGACCTGACTTCTGCAAAGGCCGTATCACCGTAAATACTGCACGGCCAATGCAGAGGTCGGATTGACCATGCAGCGCCTTTCACTGTCACAAAGTAGGGTGTTAGCCATGTAATGAGCTAAATTTTCAACCTGTCCCTGACTGAGTCAGTAATACCAACATGTGTTAAGCAGACCACCGAGTCCCTGTGCCTAAGAACACTGCCAGCCACCCTAGTCATAGACTGTTCTCTGTGCTACCGCACGGCAAGCGGTACCGGAGCGCCAAGTCTAGGTCCAAAGACCTCTTAACAGCTTCTACCCCCAAGCAATAAGACTACTGATCAGCTAATCAAATGGCTACCCAGACTATTTGCATTGCCCCCCTCTTTTATGCTGCTGCTACTCTCTGTTATTATCTACGTAGTCACTTTAATAACTCTACCTACTTATTACCTCAAAACCTTGACAAACAGGTGCCCCCACACACTGACTCTATACCGGTACCCCTTGTATATAGCCTCACTATTGTTATTTCATTGCTGCTCTTTAATCATTTGTTACTTAATTATTTTTCATTTTTTTAAATGTACTTGTCTATTTTTGACTTAACACATATTTCTTCTTACAACTGCATTGTTGGTTAAGGGCTTGTAAGTAAGCATTTCACTGTAAGGTCTACAGCTGTTGTATTCCACCCATATGACAAATAACATTTGATTTAGTCATTCCTGCTGAAATGTAAGCCTAGTGTAGCAATCTGCCAACCTCCTTAACGGCAGGCAGGCATAAATACTCTTTATCTAGGAAAAAGTATATGCAAACACGCTTCAGCCCAGCTTAAAAACATTATGAAGTTGGAAGTCCCACCCGGTTGCCAAAATGAAATAAAAAAATGTTGGACGCCCTTAATGGCACTGCCCATGCTAATGAGTCAGTTTGGCCACTATAGCTCTCTATCATTCTCTATGGTCTATTGTTTGTCTATTAAACTATCAAAAGTCAATTTCTTCTCTTTGGTTTCAGCATTTTAAACACCTTGAGCAAATAATGTACTCACAGCATTCTATATTTTTGCGAAGCTTGCATTCAATGGCCCCTCCCTGTTGCAGACATCACCCTTCCATTCCCCCCTGTCCCAAGGGGATTTATGCCTGATTTAAGATGAAATCAACAACCCTGCTACTTTATTTGGCACATAATAGGCATTTACTACAGTATTTTTATTTATTTAAAAGTATTTATTTATTTATGACAGAATGTTATACTTCTCAAAAGGCAGAGGTGGAACAACCCAACCAAATTGTATTCTCCAGCAATCAATGTGTAAACTATATCATTAATAAAAATAACTCCGAACAGCAGGAAATAGTGCAGATTGCACCTTTACATTTCATAATCTTTATAAACGTATATGATTAAATAACAAAATTTTTCATTTACACAAATGGCAATGAATCCAATCCACTGAATAAAATAATTGATAAAAAATAAGTCTAGAAATTGTTAGTATTTCATTGGGATTCCTGGGGTCCAAAACAGGACAATGCTATGCTGCAAATATCACATTCTGTAGAATGAAAACAAATAATTCTAAACGAATAAAATACACGTGTTAAAAAATAAGTTAGAGAAAGAGGAATTGACATACTTTCTCCGTTGCCTCGTCTTGTGGATGCTGACTTGGAAACGTCTGGTGCAGCAATGCTGTTGTGCTTTCTCGGTTGTCAGATCTGCAATGTCTGCACGCTCATCCCCGACAATTTTATAGAGCGCACACCGGAATGCGAAAGCATTCGCGCGCAAATGGCATCCAGATTGGTGAGTATCAACGGTAACAAGTAAAACCAGAATCATCATTTATGGAAACTATATTGAGCTTTCCAATTAGATTTGATATGGAAGGGTGGGACGGTGACCGGATACTGAAGGTAGTTTGGCATGTAAATTCCAGTATGTAGAGATGTCTTGTTTTGCCCCGTCTTGGGTTAGAGTTAAACAGTTGCAACACACACACACACACAAACCTATATGATTGTCTTCTGGAATGACATTCATGGCTAAAACAGAATCTGGAATATGATGTATTTAGTGTGTCCTAAATGTATCAGCTCTGTAATTAACCTTGGAATGTAAAATGTGTATGTTAGTTTGTGAGAACTCACTAATTCCCCCATCATTCATTCTGTTTGCATCGGCACATCTAATTCAATTGATTACCATATTTTGACAATTAGTCTGGTTAGGACAAGCCTCCTTCGTTCATGGTGAGGTGAAAACACAAGTCTGGTTAGGACTAACCAAATGCTTTCACTTATAAAATTGACGGACACTGAAATTACCAAAGTTAATTATTTAGTATACATAAATACAGACATCATTCATGCCTCAAATACAAAAAACTACATTTAAAAATAAATCAAGCAGGTACAGTTGAATTCAGAAGTTTACATACCAAATATATTTAAACACAGTTTTTCACAATTCCTGACATTTAATCCTAGTAAAAAAATCAGTTTTAGGTCAGTTAGGATCATCACTTTATTTTAAGAATGTGAAATGTCTGAATAATAGTAGAAGGAATTATATATTTCAGCTTTTATTTCTTTCATCCCAATTCCAGTGGGTCAGAAGTTTACATGCACTCAATTAGTATTTGGTAGCATTGCCTTTAAATTGTTTAACGTGGGTCAAATGTTTCTGGTAGCCTTCCACAAGCTTCCCACAATAAGTTAGGTGAATTTTGTCCCATTCCTCCTGACAGAGCTGGTGTAACTGAGTCAGGTTTGTAGGCCTCCTTGCTCGCACATGCTTTTTCAGTTCTGCCCACAAATTTTCTATAGGATTGAGGTCAGGGCTTTGTGATGGCTACTCCAATACCTTGACTTTGTTGTCCTTAAGCCATTTTGCCACAACTTTGGAAGTATGCTTGGGGTCATTGTCCATTTGGAAGACCCATTTGCGAGCAAGCTTTAACTTCCTGACTGATGTCTTGAGATATTGCTTTTGATTTCCGGTCACAACTTGCAGACTTGTTTACGTGCTGCTGTGCGTTTTGTTGCCAACCTTACTTTGCTACCTGACAACTTTACGGTTTTTACTTTTTAATTACCGTTTATATTTTTAGTTTTCCCTCACTCAACTTTTTTTCATTCAACTTTTTCACTCCGGATGTTTTATCTGGACATGGTTCGTCAGGACCTCCAACAGCCGGAGCTAAGCAGTAACATTAACATGATGCCTTCTAATTGCAGTCGCTGTACTCAAAATATACAGGAGAGCGATCGCCTTACGGCGAGGATAGCTGTGCTGCTAGCCTAGCTTCAGACGCAATCGTTAGGCAAGGGCAACAGCGTCTGTGCCACCAGTAAGTACAGATAGTAACGTTAGTATAATTCCCCTTGCACAGTCCCCGCAGCCGGACAACTTTCTCATGGCTTCTGGAGGGAAATGCTGTAGGAATGCTCAGCCGGTGTCGCTCATTCAGCCGACAATAACTTTCAACCGGTTCTCCCCATTAAGCAGCGAGTCAGAGGCCGAGCGTTCTCTGGTCTCTACTCTTCCCGTTATGGGGTCTGAGACGCCGAAGGCTCCCACCATTAGCTCTGACAAATTGAAAACCCTAGTCAGCGGCGAATCCATTACCCGCAGTATTAGACTTAAAACGAATCATGTCCTTGAGACTCGGTCTCAACCTTTAAGTATTCACTGAAGACTCATCTCTTCAGTGGGTCATATGATTGAGTGTAGTCTGGCCCAGGAGTGTGAAGGTGAACGGAAAGGCTCTGGAGCAACGAACCGCCCTTGCTGTCTCTGCCTGGCCGGTTCCCCTATCTCCACTGGGATTCTCTGCCTCTAACCCTATTACAGGGGCTGAGTCACTGGCTTACTAGTGCTCTTCCATGCCGTCCCTAGGAGGGGTGCGTCACTTGAGTGGGTTGAGTCGCTGACGTGGTCTTCCTGTCTGGGTTGGCGCCCCCCTCTTGGGTTGTGCCGTGGCGGAGATCTTTGTGGGCTATATTCGGCCTCGTCTCAGGATGGTAAGTTGGTGGTTGAAGATATCCCTCTAGTGGTATGGGGGCTGTGCTTTGGCAAAGTGGGTGGGGTTATATCCTGCCTGTTTGGCCCTGTCCGGGGGTATCATCGGATGGGGCCACAGTGTCTCCTGACCCCTCCTGTCTCAGCTTCCAGTATTTATGCTGCAGTAGTTTGTGTGTCGGGGGGCTAGGGTCAGTCTGTTATATCTGGAGTATTTCTACTGTCTTATCCGGTGTCTTGTGTGAACTTAAGTATGCTCTCTAATTCTCTCTTTCTCTCTCGGAGGACCTGAGCCCTAGGACCATGCCTCAGGACTACCTGGCTGCTGTTTTCAACTCTCTAGAGACCGCAGGAGCGGTAGAGCTACTCTTAATGATCGGCTATGAAAAGCCAACTGACATTTACTCCTGAGGTGCTGACTTGTTGCACCCTCGACAACTACTGTGATTATTATTTGACCATGCTGGTCATTTATGAACATTTGAACATCTTGGCCATGTTCTGTTATAATCTCCACCCGGCACAGCCAGAAGAGGACTGGCCACCCCTCATAGCCTGGTTCCTCTCTAGGTTTCTTCCTAGGTTTTGGCCTTTCTAGGGAGTTTTTCCTAGCCACCGTGCTTCTACACCTGCATTGCTTGCTGTTTGGGTTTTTAGGCTGGGTTTCTGTACAGCACTTTGAGATATCAGCTGATGTAAGAAGGGCTATATAAAAAAAATTCCCCCCATATATCCACATACTTTTCCTACCTCATGATGCCATCTTTTTTGTGAAGTGCACCAGTCCCTCCTGCAGCAACACACCCCCACAACATGATGTTACCACCCCCGTGCTTCACAGTTGGGATGGTGTTCTTCAGCTTTTGTTGCAAACCGTAGTCTGGCTTTTTTATGGTGGTTTTGGAGCAGTGGCTTCTTCCTTGCTGAGCGGCCTTTCAGGTTATGTTGATATAGGACTTGTTTTACTGTGGATATAGATACTTTTGAACCTGTTTCCTCCAGCATCCTCAGCATCAGTGTCCTTTGCTGTTGTTCTGGGATTGATTACACTTTTCGCACCTAAGTACGATCATATCTAGGAGACAGAATGCGCCACCTTCCTGAGCGGTATGACAGCTGCGTGGTCCCATGGTGTTTATACATGCGTACTATTGTTTGTACAGATGAACATGGTACCTTCAGGCGTTTGAAAATTGCTCCCAAGGATGAACCAGACTTATGGTCTACAAAAATTGGGGGTCTTGGCTGATTTCTTTCGATTTTCCCATGATGTCAAGCAAAGAGGCGCTGAGTTTGAAGGCAGGCCTTGAAATACATCCACAGGTACACCTCCAATTGACTCAAATGATGTCAATTAGCCTAACAGAAGTTCCTAAAGCCATCACGTCATTTTCTGGAATTTTCCAATCTGTTTAAAGGCACAGTCAACGTAGTGTATGTAAACTTCTGACCCACTGGACTTGTGATACAGTGAATTATAACTTAAATAATCTGTCTGTAAACAATTGTTCGAAAAATTACTTGTCATGCACAAATTAGATGTCCTAACAGACTTGCCAAAACTATAGTTTGTTAACAAGAAATTTGCGGAGTGGTTGAAAAACTAGTTTTAATGACTCCAAACTAAGTGTATGTAAACTTCTGACTTCAACTGTATGTACAATCTAAAAAATAAAAAAAAATAAAAAAACTTACCACAGTTTGCATTAAAAAAACAAAAGTCCATCTAAAAAGTCAATGGATGCTTTTGGTTTGACATACAAATGAGTAACTGTCAAGTTGGAAACCCATCTGTGCATGTCCTCCAGACAGACATTGTCCCCTGTTAACACAGACAGATGGATAGACAGGCTCTTCCTGCAGGATTCTGTACAGAAAAGTTTAGATTGACAAACTCATCCCCCAGGTCTTTCAGAACTGTTTGTTTTACTACAGCTCGCCACTAAGGAACGTGGCGATGCACTGAAGGACATACAACTGGACAGGTGTAAGCTACATTCCCAGATGGTGAGTGGGCACCATATCCAGCACCTCCCTATTCCTGTACTAGTAGATCAGGGTAAAGCAGGAGAGGAAGCCACTTTACACTACTAGGACACAGCCCATTAGTCTTCTTCCTCAGCGTAGACCAGCTGGATGTTGACCTTGTCTCTCAGCGCACCGTTCTCTCTGTACACGTACAGATGACCGTTTGGGACGGGCCCGGCGCTGCCTCCCCCCTCTTCGTCTCCCTCCCTCTCTCCTTCCCCCTCTCTCTCATCCTGCTGGGCCATCAGGTCATTGAAGGAGGCCACACATAGGTCGTGCTCCTGCAGGGAGGCGGGGTAGCAGAGCGCGGACTTCTCGATCCTCACTGAGCGCCTGACGGGGGTGAAGAATCTCAGCTCCTGTCCGTCCAACACGCGGGCCACCGCCGCCTCCCTCTTCTGGCTCCTGAAACCACTGTGGGTGGGAGAGATCAGAGAGAACAGGTTACAGTATGAACAGTACATACACACGGTGATGGGTTACAAGCCCAGAGCACACGTTAAATACAGTACACACGGTGATGGGTTTGAATCCCAGAACACACGTTAAATACAGTACACACGGTGATGGGTTTGAATCCCAGAACACACGTTAAATACAGTACACACGGTGATGGGTTTGAATCCCAGAACACACGTTAAATACAGTACACACGGTGATGGGTTTGAATCCCAGAACACACGTTAAATACAGTACACACGGTGATGGGTTTGAATCCCAGAACACACGTTAAATACAGCACACATGGTGATGGGACTGAAATGGCAGCTCTTGTCAATAGTTGTGCACTATATAGGGTAGGGCTGACTCCAAATAGTTGACAGGTCAATTGTTTGGTCGTTACGCTGTTGGTCGAACAAGATTGTTTTACTCCAGCAGTAACAAATATATCTCTATACATTTGCACCCATCTCAGTGAACTAATCCATTGTGGAGGCCGAGACTAAAATGTGGTCGGAGGCTCCATATGGGAGAGTGGGACAATGCCGAGGGCTCTGTATATCTCCGCATTGACATGATTGGTTGACGGTAGGTGGGGGGGCGGTACATCCTGTAGAAAACACACTCACTTCCTTGACGACAGCTCTGCACTGCTCAGCGAGTATGATAGCCCTGACTTCTGCTGAGGCCGTATCACTGTAAATGCTGCATGGCCAAAGCAGATGTCAGATTGGCCATGCTTCCAGATGCACAATGCACTTGCCTATCCAGCCAATATGTGCACATTCATTGTTTTATAACTTCATTGTGTGAATTGTTTGTTCGTGTCTATCAATTCCCCATTACATACATCCCCAGTAGTACATTCATGTTAATTCCTATAATATCTAAATCTACAATGTTTGTTACTTTGGTTATGGTCATTTCTGTTAATGCAATCAATATTATTATTCCAGTCTTCCAGCTATCATTGTCAGAGTGCACAACCAATGCTACACTTGTGATTAACAAGTGTAGGTTCATTTCATGTACCAGTTGTCAATTTAGTCATTGTCCTTTGTTTGGGGGGCTCCAGTCAATGTTGAGTAAGGACGCGCACGCATAGAAGTGGGCCTATAGACTACCTGGCCAGCGGGCAAACGTAGGCATATAAAATGTGCCCATTTGAGGATCTGATATTTCTGATTGGCTTAACGCACCACCACTAATGACCTGTGGAGATCTCGAAGTAATGTTTTCACCACCTCAAACAGCAAGCAAACAAAGTCTGTTTTTACATCCATTGAGAATTACAATGGTTCCTCAATGTATTTAAAATATTTCAAGCTCTCTCCCTTTTCAATAACCACTCAGCTTGAAAGGGGAAAATTTTATGCTCTGATCCAGTGGAAACGGCATAAAATAGGCCGACTTAATTACTTGTTATCAGTGCTGGACTTGAACTGAAATAGGTTCCGGTATGGATTTTCGGTGCTGGTACTGTTTATATTTAGGTGCAGGAGCTCCACAATACTTTTCATGTAATATTTTATAAAGAGGAACAGGAGGTCAAGCAGTAGAACATTTGAGATACCGGTTCTCAGCTCTGGTGAGCTCCTGCCGAAGTCGAGCTGTCACGACTTCCACCGAAGTCGGTCCCTCTCCTTGTTCAGGCGGCGTTTGACTTCACCGGCTTTCTAGCCACCACCGATCCACTTTACATTTGTTATGTCTGTGCCTATTCACACCTGGCTTCACTCACCAATTACTTGTTTATTATTTAACCCTCTGTTCCCCGTGTTGTGTTCGTGAGTGATTGTGTATTTGTAATTCGGGGCTATCATGTTTGCCTTGAATATTTGTATTTTATGAGTAAAATACTTTGATTAGTCATATCTGCTGTCCTGCGCCTGACTCCTACACCTAGGACCGCTTACACGAGCACTGCTTCTTATCCTTGCACATATAGCCAACAGCTGTGTCTGTCCCGAGGTCACTGGCGCAGGAAACTGAGGGTCCAGAAAATGTTATACAATGTTGCATGTTCACTAGCCAAGCTTCAGGCCAGACCCTATATCGACATAACCTGAAAGGCCGCTCAGCAACAAAAAAGCCACTGCTCCAAAACCGCCATAAAAATGCCAGATTACGGATTGCAACTGCACATGGGGACAAAGACCGTACTTTTTGGAGAAATATCCTATGGTCTGATGAAACAAAAATAGAACTGTTTGGCCATAATGACCATCGTTATGTTTGGAGGAAATGGGGGGGGGGGGGTTGCAAGCCGAAGAACACCATCCAAACTATGAAGCACGGGTGTGGCTGCATCATGTTGTGGGGGTGCTTTGCTGCAGGAGGGACTGGTTCACGTCACAAAATAGATGGCATCCTGAGGAAGTAAAATTATGTGGATATATTGAAGCAACATCTCAAGACATTAGTCAGGAAGATAAAGCTTGGTCACAAATGGGTCTTCCAAATGGACAATGACCCCAAGCATACTTCCAAAGTTGTGGCAAAATGGCTTAAGGACAACAAAGTCAAGGTATTGCAGTGGCCATCATAAAGCCCTGACCTCAATCCCATAGAAAATGTGTAGGCAGAAATGAAAAAGTGTGTGCGAGCAAGGAGGCCTACAAACCTGACTCAGTTACAAAAGCACAGTGAGGAGGTATGTGACAAAATTCACCCAACGTATTGGGGAAAGCTTGTGGAAGGCTACCTGAACCGTTTGACCCAAGTTAAACAATTTAAAGGCAATGCTACCAAATACTAATTGAGAGAATGTAAACTTCTGACTCACTGGGAATGTGATGAAAGACATCAAATCTGAAATAAGACATTTCACATTCTGAAAATAAAGTGGTGATCCTAACTGACCAAAGACGGGGCATTTTAACTAGGATTAAATGTCAGGAATTGTGAAAAACTGAATTAATGTATTTGGCTAAGATGTATGCAAACTTCCGACTTCAACTGTGTGTGTGTGTGTGTGTGTGTATGCATACATACAGTGGGGAGAACAAGTATTTGACACACTGCCGATTTTGCAGGTTTTCCTACTTACAAAGCATGTAGAGGTCTGTAATTTTTTATCATAGGTACACTTCAACTGTGAGAGACGGAATCTAAAACAAAAATCCAGAAAATCACATTGTATGATTTAAGTAATTCATTTGCATTTTATTGCATGACATAACTATTTGATCACCTACCAACCAGTAAGAATTCCAGCTCTCACAGACCTGTTAGTTCTTTTTAAAGAAGCCCTCCTGTTCTCCACTCATTACCTGTATTAACTGCACCTGTTTGAACTCGTTACCTGTATAAAAGACACCTGTCCACACACTCAAACAGACTCCAACCTCTCCACAATGGCCAAGACCAGAGAGCTGTGTAAGGACATCAGGGATAAAATTGTAGACCTGCACAAGGCTAGGATGGGCTACAGGACAATAGGCAAGCAGCTTGGTGAGAAGGCAACAACTGTTGGCGCAATTATTAGAAAATGGAAGAAGTTCAAGATGACGGTCAATCACCCTCGGTCTGGGTCTCCATGCAAGATCTCACCTCGTAGGGCATCAATGATCATGAGGAAGGTGAGGGATCAGCCCAGAACTACACGGTAGGACCTGGTCAATGACCTGAAGAGAGCTGGGACCACAGTCTCAAAGAAAACCATTAGTAACACACTAAACCGTCATGGATTAGAATCCTGCAGCGCATGCAAGGTCCCCCTGCTCAAGCCAGCGCATGTCCAGGCCCGTCTGAAGTTTGCCAATGACCATCTGGATGATCCAGAGGAGGAATGGGAGAAGGTCATGTGGTCTGATGAGACAAAAATAGAGCTTTTTGGTCTAAACTCCACTCGCCGTGTTTGGAGGAAGAAGAAGGATGATCACAACCCCAAGAACACCATCCCAACCGTGAAGCATGGAGGTGGAAACATCATTCTTTGGGGATGATTTTCTGCAAAGGGGACAGGACGACTGCACCGTATTGAGGGGAGGATGGATGGGGCCATGTATCGCGAGATCTTGGCCAACAACCTCCTTCCCTCAGTAAGAGCATTGAAGATGGGTCGTGGCTGGGTCTTCCAGCATGACAACGACCCGAAACACACAGCCAGGGCAACTAAGGAGTGGCTCCGTAAGAAGCATCTCAAGGTCCTGGAGTGGCATAGCCAGTCTCCAGACCTGAACCCAATAGAAAATCTTTGGAGGGAGCTGAAAGTCCGTATTGCCCAGCGACAGCCCCGAAACCTGAAGGATCTGGAGAAGGTCTGTATGGAGGAGTGGGCCAAAATCCCTGCTGCAGTGTGTGCAAACCTGGTCAAGAACTACAGGAAACGTATGATCTCTGTATTTGCAAACAAAGGTTTCTGTACCAAATATTAAGTTCTGCTTTTCTGATGTATCAAATACTTATGTCATGCAAATAAATGCAAATTAATTACTTAAAAATCATACAATGTGATTTTCTGGATTTTTGTTTTAGATTCCGTCTCTCACAGTTGAAGTGTACCTATGATAAAATTTACAGACCTCTACATGCTTTGTAAGTAGGAAAACCTGCAAAATCGGCAGTGTGTCAAATACTTGTTCTCCCCACTGTATGTATGCATACATACACACATATATATATAAACTCAGTAAAAAAAGAAATATCCTTTTTCAGGACCCTGTCTTTCCAAGATAATTTGTAAAAATCTTAATTGTAAAGGGTTTAAACACTGTTTCTCATGCTTGTTCAATGAAACAAAAGATTAATGAACATGCACCTGTGGAACGGTCGTTAAGACACTAACAGCTTACAGACGGTAGGCAATTAAGGTCACAGTCATGAAAATTTAGGACAGTAAAGAGGCCTTTCTACTGACTCTGAAAAACACCAAAAAAAAGATGCCCAGGGTCCCTGCTCATCTGCGTGAACGTGCCTTAGGCATCTCACAGCACGGACATTGCCTAAGACAGCGCTACAGGGAGACAGGACGGACAGCTGATCGTTCTCGCAGTGGCAGACCACGTGTAACAACACCTGCACAGGATTGGTACATCCGAACACCACACCTGCGGGATAGGTACAGGATGGCACCAACAACTGCCCGAGTTACACCAGGAACGCACAATCCCTCCATCAGTGCTCAGACTGTCCGCAATAGGCTGAGAGAGGCTGGACTGAGTGCTTGTAGGCCTGTTGTAAGGCAGGTCCTCACCAGACATCACCGGCAACAAAGTCGCCTATGGGCACAAACTCACCGTCGCTGGACCAGACAGGACTGGCAAAAAGTGCTCTTCACTGACGAGTTGCGGTTTTGTCTCACCAGAGGTGATGGTCGGATTCACGTTTATCGTCGAAGGAATGAGCATTACACTGAGGCCTGTACTCTGGAGTGGGATTGATTTGGAGGTGGAGGGTCCGTCATGGTCTGGGGCGGTGTGTCACAGCATCATCGGACTGAGCTTGTTGTCATTGCAGGTAATCTCACCGCTGTGCGTTACAGGGAAGACATCCTCCTCCCTCATGTGGTACCCTTCCTGCAGGCTCATCCTAACCCTCCAGCATGACAATGCCACCAGCCATACTGCTCTCTGTGAGTGATTTCCTGCAAGACAGGAATGTCAGTGTTCTGCCATGTCCAGCGAAGAGCCCATATCTCAATCCCATTGGGCACATCTGGGACCTGTTGGATCGGAGGGTGAGGGCTAGGGCCATTCCGCCCCAGAAATGTCCGGGAACTTGCAGGTGCCTTGGTGGAAGAGTGGGTTAACATCTCACAGCAAGAACAGACAAATCTGGTGCAGTCCATAAGGAGGAGATGCACTGTAGTACTTAATGCAGCTGGTGGCCACACCAGATACTGACTGTTACTTTTGATTTTGACCCCCCTTTGTTCAGGGACACATTATTACATTTCTGTTAGTCACATGTCTGTGGAACTTGTTCAGTTTATGCCTCAGTTGTTGAATCTTATGTTCATACAAATATTTACACATGTTAAGTTTCCTGAAAATAAGAGCAGTGAGAGGACGTTTCTTCTTTTGCTGAGTTTATATAGAAATATAGGCCTAAGTAAGCTACCGTATGAAGACTTAACAGGACGCGTTCTTAGGCCTACAGCTCAAAGGGTGGTTATACAAGGCTGCTATACAAAGCCTACTAATGATAACGACATTACTTATTAATAATCATAATGATCATAATAATAAGAAAGAGAACAAGAAAAGGGAGGGTATAGGAGCTAGAGCTGCGTACATATGTGTGACAAACAGGTGCGGATAGATTACAACCTTATTTTTCTGCCTGTTTGGAACAGTGTAAACACTAAATAAATTCTAACTAATACCAGGCTGTTCTAGTGGGGGGGAAAATGGTAAAGCTCAAGCTCAATGCTCATGATTAAAAACAGCCAAATCTGTGAACATTTCTTTATCCAACATTTTGCCGTTGCAACACACTCAAACAGGCAACAGAAGCAAGATTGTCTTATTTCTGTAGATATACAGTACCAGTCAAAAGTTGGGACAGAATCCTACTCATTCAAGGGTTTTTCTTTATTTTGACTATTTTCTACATTGTAGAATAATAGTGAAGACATCGTTACTATGAAATAACACATATGGAATCATGTAATAACCAAAAACGTGTTAAATCAAAATATATTTGAGATTTGAGATTCTTCAAAGTAGCCACCCTTTGCCATGACAGCTTTGCACACTCTTGGTATTCCCTCAACCAGCTTCACCTGGAATGCTTTTCCAACAGTCTTGAAGGAGTTCCCACATATGCTGAACATTTGTTGGCTGCTTTTCCTTCCCTCTGTGGTCCAACTCATCCCAAACCATTTCAATTGGGTAGAGGTTGGGTAATTGTGGAAGCCAGGCCATCTGATGCAGCACTCCATCACTCTCCTTCTTGGCCAAATAGCGCTTACACAGCCTGGAGGTGTGTTTTGGGTCATTGTCCTGCTGAAAAACAGATGATAGTCCCACTAAGTGCAAACCAGATGGGATGGCGTATCGCTGCAGAATGCTGTGGTAGCCATGCTGGTTAAGTGTGCCTTGAATTTTAAATAAATCCCTGACAGTGTCACCAGCAAAGCACCCCACACCACCTCCTTCATGCTTAATGGTGGGAACCACACATGCGGAGAGATCATCCGTTCACCTACTCTGCGTCTCACAAAGACATGGCAGATGGAACCAAAAATCTCAAATTTGCACTCATCAGACCAAAGGACAGATTTCCACCGGTCTAATGTCCATTGCTTGTGTTTCTTGGCCCATGCAAGTCTTTTCTTATTGCTGTCCTTTAGTAGTGGTTTCTTTGCAGCAATTCAACCATGAAGGCCTGATTCACGCAGTCTCCTCTGAACAGTTGATGTTGAGATGTGTCTGTTACTTGAACTCTGAAGCATTTACTTGGGCTGCAATTACTTCAGGCTGTTAACTCTAATGAACTTATCCTCTGCAGCAGAGGTAACTCTAGGTCTTCCTTTCCTGTGGCGGTCCTCATGAGAACCAGTTTCATCATAGTGCTTGATGGTTTTTGCAACAGCACTTGAAACTTTAAAAGTTTTTGAAATTTTCCAGATTGACTGACCTCCATGTCTTAAAGTAATGATGGACTGTTGTTTCTCTTTTCCTATTTGAGCTGTTCTTGCCATAATTTGGACTTTGTCTTTTACCAAATAGGGCTATCTTCTGTCTACCACCCCTACCTTGTCACAACACAACTGATTGGCTTGAACGCATTAAGAAGGAAAGAAATTCCACAAATTAACAAGGCACACCTGTTAATGTGCAAAGCTGTCAAAGGCAAAGTGTGGCTACTTTGAAGAATCTCAAAGATATTTTGATTTGTTTAACACTTTTTTGGTTACTACATGATTCCATATGTGTTATTTCATGGTTTTGATGTCTTATTATTCTACAATGTAAAAAAAGAAAGAAAAAAAAGTAAAACATTAAGAAAACCCCTGGAATGAGTAGATGTGTCCTAACTTTTGACTGGTACTATATATGGCTTATTTGTAAAAGCCAGGAACATTTAACAGTTAGATTATTTATTATAGACCTAATTAAGTTGGGGTTTGCCCACTCCACAATTTTCTTAGACATTAAGGCTAAGCCATATTCGCACGGGACTAGTATTACTGGAGAACGTTGGTTATGAAATTATTACCCCAGAATGTCTGTTATTCCAGAGGACGATACGGGCGGGATTATTGTTTCCGAAACCGCACCCTGTATTTGTCATTTCTTTCTCCAAGACAATTGACAGTTATGACAGAAGCCTGGATGTTTTCTTTCTAGGCATGAAGAAATTTCAACAAGTCCAGACAATAACAGGGCTATACTGATAACTCGAGCTTGGTTCCCAAGTTTCTAAAACACAATTCAGCTTTGTTATAGTGTCACCATTATATTTCAACTGTGGAAGTGTGATCATAATCATTAGGTTATTTTTGTGCTCTGCAGTAAAAGCAAAAAAAGTTCCCATAGCCTTCAGATGTGAGCTAAACGTATACTTGAGATGCGTTTTAAGGCTATGGATGAGAAAGTGAATTCATCATTTCCAAATGTTTAAGTCAGTTGTATGCTGCTTTGCAATCTATTAACAGCAAGGGTTACAGGCTATGGGTAACACTTCGTTCAATTTATCAAATCAGTTATAGTTCTCTTGCTCAGTGAGCAACACCTGTCAAACTCAGACATTTCTCTCAAAACACAAGGATGTCAAGAGGACCTTTAAGAGTACAAATTACTGACATGGCAGATTCGGACGGGACTAATATTACAGATGTGCTGTTTGTGCACATAATTCAAATCCTCAGACCACCCCCAGAAAAACGAATCCAGTCCGAATAGGTATTTTAAAGCAAAGGCTGTTTCCTCCGCCACATTGTTCTCAATCCCAATATGCTGGTTAATTCTGCTATTATGCACATAGAAACGGCACACTGAAGATTATGTTTCTGAACCGTGGACAGCGACCAATACAAAGTGGGAGAAAGCGTATTTAATACAAAATAATATTAGATTTTAGTGTTGCACCATTATTTTTACATAACCAAACACAATTTCAGTATCACGTCTTAAGAGTGATGACTGTGCCATCCCCGTGGCATCCAATGGATTAGTCCAGAGACAGGCGCGACTCAGACAGGTGTCTTGTGCACAATGGGGGGAATAAAAAAATAAAATAGCGACTGCTCGACTAAAGAAATCTTGGTCGACCAAGAGCCCATCGACCAAACAATCAAACCAGTTGACTAAATGGGGTCAGCCCACTTGGAGAAACCAGTTAGACCTATCACTCACATTGGTAATCATGAAGTGCTTTGAGAGGCTGGTTATGGCAAACAACTCCACCATGCCTTACCCACTCCGATATGCATACTTACCCCAACAGATCCATTGATGGCATAATCTGAATTTCACTCCACACTGCCCTCACACAACTAGATAAGAGGAATACCTACGGTGCATTTGGAAAGTATTCAGACCCCTTCCTTTTCCACATTTTGTTACTTTACAGCCTTATTCTAAAATTGATTAAATATACATTCCTCAATCTACACACAATATCCCACAATGACAAAGCAAAAACAGGTTATAATTTTTTCACAATTTACTAACTAAAAAACCTTATTAATTACCTTATAAAACACCTTATTTACATAAGTATTCAGAACCTTTGCTATGAAACTCAAAACTGAGCTCAGGTTCATCCTGTTTCTATTGATCACCCTTGAGATGTTTCTACAACTTGGAGTCCACCTGTTGTAAATTCAATTGATTGGACATGATTTGGAAACGCACACAGCGGTCTATATAAGGTCCCACAGTCGACAGTGCATGTCAGAGCAAAAACCAAGCCATGAGGTTGAAGGAATTGTCCGTAGAGCTCCGAGACAGGATTGTGTCGAGGCACAGGTCTGGGGATGGGTACGGAAAAAATGATGTTCTGCAGCATTGAAGGTCCCCAAGACACAGTGGCCTTGATCATTCTTAAATGGAAGAAGTTTGGAACCACTAAGACTAGAGCTGGCCTTCCGGCCGAACTGAGCAATTGGGGAAGAAGGGCCTTGGTCAGTGAGGTGACCAAGAACCCGATGGTCACTCTGACAGAGCTCCAGAGTTCCTCTGTGGAGATGGGAGAACCTTCCAGAAGGACAACCATCTCTTCAGCAATCCACCAATCAGGCCTTTATGGTAGAGTGACTAGACGGAAGCCACTCCTCAGTAAAAGGCACGACAGCCCGCTTGGAGTTTGCCAAAAGGCAGCTAAAGGACTCTCCGACCATGATGAAACCAAGATTGAACTCTTTGGCCGGAATGCCAAGCTTCATGTCTGGAGGAAACCTGGCACATCCCTACGATGAAGCATGGTGGTGGCAGCATCATGCTGTGGGGATGTTTTCAGCAGCAAGGACTTGGAGACTATTCAGACTTGAGGGAAAGATGAACAGAGGAAAGTACAGAGAGATCCTTGATGAAAACCTGCTTCAGGACAAGTCTTTGAATGTCCTTGAGTGGCCCAGCCAGAGCCCGGACTTGAAC
The DNA here is from genome assembly GCF_045679555.1 of Salvelinus alpinus. Classification (NCBI taxonomy): domain Eukaryota; kingdom Metazoa; phylum Chordata; class Actinopteri; order Salmoniformes; family Salmonidae; genus Salvelinus; species Salvelinus alpinus. The sequence goes on along the minus strand of NC_092104.1, from coordinate 9,605,567 downwards.
CGTGAACCTCAAACATCTCTGGAGAAACCTGAAAATAGCTGTGCAGTGATGCTCCCCATCCAACCTGACAGAGCTTGAGAGGACCTGCAGAGAAGAAGGGGTCTGAATACCTTCTGAATGCACTGTAGGTCAATTTCTACTTTGTGTAAGGGTTTAACGCAGGCAAGGGCCTGCCAGACTAGAGATACAAGTCTCTGCTTAAGGTAAAATGACTGTATACCTAAACAAGTAACGGGGCTGCCTTTTTGTTTTTCAAATATCAGGTTGTAGCTTTAAAATGGCTGACGGTAACCGGATCAGAGAAAGATCAAAGGCAGTCAGGTCAAAGGTCATAGAGTACCCTGGAGTGGCGGTGATCTTGTACTTGACCACAGACGAGCCTCCTCGGTCACCACGGATCAGGGCTTTGACGGCTGTGGGTGTGGCCATGGGGTCTGGTGTAGAGTGAAGCTCCATAACGTCATCCTGCTCTCTTACAGGCTCCTGCTCCGATGCTACGGTAGACTGACCTGGAAGTAGTAGCAATAAGAAGAATGTTATAGTCAACTACTGAGACGTGTGCACACACACTGCTAAATGGCATTAAAAAAAAAAAGAGTGTAAACTCTCCATTCAAGTGCATCGCCGTTTACTGGTCCCACCTCTTCAGGATATCACAGTGTTCTGGTGTCGTAAACTCATTCATGACACCACCACCAAAACTATATTCTATTTGATGGATTCTGACTTCTTAACTGGAAATATGAAATATACTATGGAGAGGAGAAAGACCAGTCTGGTTTCAGTTTTATTACATTTTTTATTTAACTAGGCAAGTCACTTAAGAACAAATTCTTATTTTCAATGACGACCTAGGAACGGTGGGCCTTGTTCAGGGACAGAACGACAGATTTTTACCTTGTCAGCTCGGGGATTCGATCTAGCAACCTTTCGGTTACTGGCCCAACGCTCTAAACCACTAGGCTACCTGCCACCCCAATCAGTACTCCAATCAGTTGTTCGGTTGTAATTTGAAATACTTGCTACACCAGAAGTGAATGGTTATCTGTAGGAGGAATGTATAAGGTGGAGTCAATTCAGGTTGGATATGAGCCAGGGGCTTGGGATGTTACGTAAGGGAACAGGAAATCACATGGTTGCGGTCACCGATAAGGGTGGAGAGCTGTAGATTAGTGATGAATGTGGGCCGAGGTCAGGTCACAGTAAGAGAAGGAACAGTTTATTACCCACATCACTTTACAGCTTTATTGCTAGACAGGAAGTTGTTTAGAGGGAAGGAGACTTCATCTAAATTAGGGTATATATACACACACACTTGTGCTGGTGGGAACATGTCTTTGTCTGTTCAGCTGTCTGACTCTTTGGGTGAATAAACTTGGTTTGAGCTTTAATAATCATCTGTGAGTTTTTACACGGTTCATTTAGAACCTAACATATTATACGCTTGGAAAGTGGAGATGTCATAGAACGTCAAAATGTAAAAATTGCTGGACACACTTTGCCGTTTGGCAGACACTGTCACGCTTGCTAGCAAAGACATTTGTGGTGGCTAAGTCACAGGAAATTGCAAAAAATGATTTGTTTCACCTTCACCTGCGTTCTGGTGGAATGCATTCAGTTGTGCAACTGACTACTGTATGTAACCCCTTTCCCTTTCTAGTCAGGACCTGTCCCAACGGTCGCAGGTAAAGATAACATTGAAGCTGGAACATTGGTACAGTGTGGGAGGTATGAAGGGCTGCTGTTTTTATGCTCCAAATTCACTGCTTTACTGACAACGGTTAGATTCTAAACGGATATAATTCTTTATGACCATATGTACCTCTAATTATCATTGACTATTTAAAAAAAAAAAAGTTTTATTTCACCTTTATTTAACTAGGCAAGTCAGTTAAGAACAACATCTTATTTACAATGACGGCCTACACCGGCCAAAACCCTAACGACCCTGGGCCAATTGTGCGCCGCCCTATGGGACTCCTAATCAGGGCTGGTTGTGAAACAGCCTGGAATCGATTCAGGGTGTCTGTAGTGACACCTCTTACACCGAGATGCAGTGCCTTAGACCGCTGCACCACTCGGGAGCACAAAACTGTGAATTGGTTTCCACACCCACCAACGGTTGTGACAAGAGGGAACACAGCTACACCTGGAAGTGACTTTTTCAAAGCAGGTTAGGATAATTCATGTGGCAGGTTAGGAAACTAAGGTTAATATTAGGAAAAGGATTAGCTAAAACATTCTCCTAACCTGCTACGAAATGTCACTTCTGGTCGTAGCTGTACTCCCTCTAGTCACAACCATTGGTTGGGGCAGGTACCCTAGCGGATAGGAATGTTGGGCCACTAATTGGGACAGAGGAGTCTTCAGAACAGGGAAGCGTGTCACTGCCTTATCCGGTGACATCACCACCTTATCCGGTTGTTGCCCTAGTGCAAACATCCCAGACGGATAGGTTTCCACTAGTTACAACAGCCATTAAATTGTAAATTGGTTATATCGGGAGAAAAAAAATCTGGAAAACAAAAATGTGCTTTTTGTTCATCATTTAAGGTTAGGCATAAGGTTAGCAGTGTGGTTAAGGTTAGGTTTAACATCAGATTTTAAGAAGATACATTTTAGAAATAGGCAGAGTTAATGACTTTGTGGCTGTGGTAACTAGTGATGACCAAACAACGTAGTAGCTAGCTAGCGAGATGGAGATTGTGTTGTTATTATTTTTTGAGTGCATTTCACAAGTGGCTAGTTTGTATCATCTACTTTCACTAAAACCACTGCAAAAGGTTTTGCCTTCAAACTTTGGTTTCGAATCGCGACAATTTCAAGTTCTCTTAACAATCGGTAATCTGCCTTTTTGGACGCCGATTATATTGCAATCCACGAGGACACTGCGTGGCAGGCTGACCACCTGTTACGTGAGTGCAGCGTCAAAAGGACCTTGTGGCTGCAAGGAGCCAAGGTAAGTTGCTAGCTAGCATTAAACTTATCTTATAAAAAACAATCAATCTTCACAATCACTAGTTAACTACACATGGTTAATGATATTGTAACGACCCGGTATTGTGTTCTGTGTTTGTGGGTGTGTTATGGTTCTCATGGCTACTAGCAGGGGTTAAATATGTCAGGACAGATGGAAAGGTTGGGGGGGGGTATGATGGGTAATCCCGCGGGATTTGGAAATGCATAAATAGGGATTACTGTATCATCTTTTTCTTCTCTGTTCGGGGCCTTGATCTGTTCCTATGAGAGTGACCCTTAACTCGACAGGGTAACATTGTGTATGTTCGGCATTTAGCGGCGTGGGCTGTGGCCGGGACAATAGCCCAGTTTAGGAATAAACCTGTGTTCTGACCTGCACACCTAGAGTCCGTCTCTTTTCCCTTTATGACCCAGCCGGGTCATTACATTGGTGTCAGAAGTGCTTTCGAACTACGGGATAGAGACTAGGCGAGTTAGCTGTTCAGTATAGGCCGGGTTGGCTTTAGCGTGACTCGCATCTACGGTCATGATGCTTGGGGCGAGGCGGAAAATTAAGGAAGAGTCGGACAAAGTGTCCGTTGTGGGCTCGGGGGTACCCGGTCGGGAGGGTCAGGCGGCGACTGCCGTAGGGAAGCTGGAGAGCCACCTGGCGGGAGTTAAATTGTCAGTCAGCAAGATGGCAGAACTGGCAGGTTTTCCTTCACACCGCTCGAGAGCAGACGTCACGGCGACGGGGATATCGACGTCACCGGGTGCGGAAATGGCTGGGCCTGCTTATGTAAACAGAGATGGCAGCGACCTATTGCCATTAGCCACGGTAGCGGCTAAACTACCAAAGTTCAATGGACAAGGTAAATGGGAAGTTTTTTTCACTCAATTCGAGTTGTTGGCTAGAGCCGGGAGGTGGTCTGATGAGACGAAAGCGTTACAGCTTGCCCTGAGCCTGGCAGAGGAGGCGTCGGAATGCCTGCTAACGCTAGCCCCGGACGAGAGGGGCGACTACGGTGCGCTAGTGGAGGCATTGGGGGGCCGTTTCGGCAGCGACACGCAGCCCAACATGCTGCGGATTGAACTGTGTAACAAAAAGAGACTTCAGGGGGAATCATTAAAGGCGTTGGCAAGTGGTATTCTGAGCCTGACCAGGCGGGCTTATGCAACTATGCCGATTGGGGTGCAAGACGAGCTGGCACGGGACAGTTTTATTAGAGCGCTCTCTTCCACCGAACTGGGTAAGCATGTTCAGATGGCGGACCCACCATCTCTGCGGGCTGCAGTGGAGATAGCCAGGAAGAGGGAGCTGATCTGGGGTGAGGGAGTGAAAGTCGCCAGTCAACCAGAGGTGAGAGCAGCGGTGGCTGGGGTGCCAGGGGTCACAAAACCAGAGTGGGTTGACGAGTTGGGCGGGCTAGTCAAGACTGCTTCGCTTGTCATGGAGGGGCTCCAGGCAACGTCGCAGTGTCAGCTCAACTCCTATTGTCTGCTGGGGTTGTGGCCAAACTGGCCACATTCAGCGGGAGTGTGGCAGATTCCCCCGTCACCAGGGAAACGACAACGGGTTCTCGCGCAGGGGGCAGCGCGGGCCCACCCCCCCGCCCCCGAACCCACTGTAAGCAAAGGAGGTACCCAGCAGCGCAGACAAGAGGGTGGGGACCTGCTCCCCCAGGGTGTAGCTGCCGCCGTGTTTCCTAGTCCGGTAGTTGTGGTGGGACGTACCACCGTTGGGGACTTCTGCAATGTCATCGTCAAGGTAGAGGGGGTGGAATGTTTGGCCCTGGTCGACACGGGCTCTACAGTAACCCTGGTGAGACCAGACATACTACCTGTTGGGGTGCGGGTGGAGCCGACCCTTGTCCAGCTACGGACTGTCACGGGGGAGCTAGCCCCCATGTTAGGGAAGTGTCAGCTATCTGTGACTGTGGGGGGGAGAACTGTAGGGTGTCCGGTGTGGGTAGCAGCGGTGCAGGACCCCTGTATACTGGGAATGGACTTTTTGAAAAACTGTGGGGCTCAGTTGGACTTAGCGTCGGGCACTTTGAGGCTGTCGGGGGGGCCCACAGTGGGAATGTCGCCTTCGGGAGGGCCAGCAGGGGGCAGGGCTGTCCCTCCGTCTTCCTCCAAGCTTGCAGAAACTCCACCGGTCATCCCGGCTGCTCCCTTGGTCGTTGTGCCATCCCAGCAGCTGTCTCCGGCGGCGACGGCCTTCACTCCCCATCATGGTGCAAGCACAGGCAGCCCAGTAGCCCAAAACACACTGGCTCCTTCACCCCATCAGCCCGACGGGGTGAAGGAGGAAGCTATCGACGCCGTCGAGGCTGTGTGGCTGAAGAACTGTCAGGGTCTGGATGAGGGACAACAGAGACAGTTAAAGCAGCTGCTGTTGGACTTTAAAGATAGCTTCGCTTGGGGGGAAGATGAGGTAGGACAAACGCACCTAGTTCAGCACGAAATAGACACTGGGGACGCCCGACCCATTAAAATTCGGCCCCGTCGTATTCCCCTTGCCAGGAGGGAAGCAGCAGACACAGCTATTGTTGACATGTTGCGGGCTGATTTCATTGAGCCATCAGATAGCCCATGGTCCGCGCCGGTCGTCATGGTGCCTAAGAAAGGGGGTAAACTTAGGTTTTGTGTTGACTACAGGGGCCTAAATTCTGTCACCACTAAAGACTCTTATCCCCTACCGAGGATTGATGAGTCGCTAGACCACGTGAGAGGGTCCTCGTGGTTCTCCTCCCTTGATCTGCGCAGTGGCTACTGGCAGGTGCCCCTCTCGCCAGGGGCACGTGAAAAAACGGCCTTCTCCACAGATAGGGGCCATTGGCAGTTCAAGGTGCTGTGCTTCGGGCTCTGTAATGCTCCTGCCACCTTTGAGAGGCTCATGGACAGAGTGCTGGCGGGGGTTCCGAGAGACGAGTGTGTTGTGTACCTAGACGACATATTGGTGCACGGCACATCGTTTGAGGGGGCACTGGGGGCAATTAGGCGAGTGTTGGAGAGGATCTCGGGGGCGGGGCTAAAATTACATCCGGGAAAGTGCCATTTCATGCAAAGGGAGGTGGCGTTCCTGGGGCATCAGCTGGGTGGTGAGGGCATCAGCACGATGCCAGACAAAGTAGAGGCTGTGAGGGGGTGGCCAGTTCCAGGGGGGAAAAAAGAGGTTAAGAGCTTCCTGGGGCTGGCATCCTACTATCGTAGGTTTGTGAAGGGGTTTGCGGGGGTAGCGGCTCCTTTGAACCACCTTCTCAAGGAGGACACTGTTTTTCAGTGGACCGAAGAGCACCAGCGGGCGTTTGAGGCCCTCAAACGTGCCCTGATGGAGGCCCCTGTCCTGGCCTCACCAGACCCGAACCGTCCGTTCATCCTGGACACCGACGCAAGCAATGGGGGTTTGGGGGCTGTGCTGGCTCAGCGTGGCCCTGATGGGGAACACGTAGTAGCTTATTACAGCAGAACTTTTGATAAGGCTGAAAAACGCTACTGCGTGACAAGGAGAGAGCTTTTGGCTGTCGTGGCAGCAGTACGCCATTTCAAGTACTACCTGGGGGGCCTGCCGTTTGTGGTCCGGACGGATCACTCCGCCCTGCAGTGGCTTCTCTCCTTCAAGGAGCCAGAGGGTCAGATTGCCCGCTGGCTGGAGGAGCTGCAACCCTACGACTTCCAGGTGGAGCACAGAGCCGGCCTTCGCCACAGCAATGCAGACGCCTTGTCCCGCCGCCCGTGTGCTGAGGATGGCTGTGGGTACTGCGCCAAACGGGTGGAGCGAGAGAGAGAACTGTGCAGGGAGGAGGGAGTCACCGCCACGGTGAGTCAGCTGAGTGTGACAGAGTGCCGGGAGCTTGAGGCTGTGGACGTTGGGGAGTGGAGGCGTCGCCAGGAGGAGGACGCAGAGCTGCGTCCTGTGCTGCGGTGGGTGGAAGAGAGAAGACGACCGCCGTGGGGGGAAGTAGCCCCTCTATCACCAGTCACCAAAGGACTGTGGGCTAAATTCACAGTCCTTAGAGTGGCTGAGGGAGTGCTCCAGAGGGGGTGGAAAACGCCAGCGACTGGAGAAACTACGTGGCAGGTAGTGGTGCCCAAAAGGCTGCAGGGGAGCGTGTTACAGCAGCTTCATGGGGGAGTAGGCGCAGGGCATTTTGGGGTCTCCAAAACGTTAAAGCGCGTGCGTAAAGGTTTCTATTGGGCCAGGCACAGGAGGGATGTTGAGGACTTTTGTAGGCAGTGCGATGAGTGTGCTGCTAAAAAAGGACCTCCAGGTCAGTCACACGCCCCCCTACAACAATTCCCAGTAGGGGAGCCCATGGAGAGACTGGGGGTAGACATAGTAGGGCCGTTTCCAACCACTGACAGCGGTAACAGGTGGATTCTAACCGCTATGGACTACTTCACCAAGTGGCCGGAGGCTTACGCTCTCCCAGACCAGGAGGCGGTGACAGTAGCTGATGCGTTGGTGGGGGGAATAATCAGTCGGTTTGGGGTGCCACAGTCTATTCACAGCGACCAGGGGAGAAACTTCGAGTCACGGGTGTTCTCAGAGTTGTGTAGTCGGTTAGGCGCGGAGAAGACGCGCACTACTCCGCTTCACCCCCAGAGTGATGGGCTGGTGGAAAGATTTAACAGAACATTAGCACAGCAGCTGGCCATCGTTACCTCAAAACACCAGAGAGATTGGGACACCCACTTACCGTTTATTCTTATGGCGTGTAGGTCGGCTGTTCAAGAATCGACTGCGTGCTCCCCAGCACTACTAATGTTAGGTCGTGAGTTGCGCACCCCAGCCGAACTGACGTTTGGCCACCCTCCTGATAACGACGACGGGGTTTTGCCCTCCCCGAACTATGTGTGTCGTCTGCAGAACCGGTTAGAAGCGGCTCACACCTTCGCAAGAGAGCAACTCGAGAACGCAGGGGTGCGCCAAAAGCGCCACTACGACTCGCGCGCTAGGGGGAGGCACTTTGGAGCGGGAGAATGTGTGTGGCTTCACAACCCCACGCGCAAGAAGGGGCGGTGCCCAAAGCTGGACAGTGCATGGGTGGGGCCGTGTCTGGTGATAGAGAGAGTGGGGGAGGTGACGTACCGGGTGGAGGTCCACCGGGATCGATTGGCACCCTACAGAGGGAGGAAAACGGTAGGGAATGGGAGTGAGGGCTCTGATGTGAGCCCACGGGAACAGTCTAACGAGGAGACTCTAGCGCAACCTGAGCCTGGGGAGGGGGCTGCTTCTTCGGAGGGCGCTGGAAATGACATTGGGGCAGAGGAGTGTTCTGGAGGTTCACCGCTGAGAGTCACGGGGAGGCCCAAGAGACTGATGCGACCTCCGGGTCGTTTTAAGGATTTTGTTGTGTAACCCTAGGGGCTAGGGTTTAGAAAGGGGGGTGCTATGTAACGACCCGGTATTGTGTTCTGTGTTTGTGGGTGTGTTATGGTTCTCATGGCTACTAGCAGGGGTTAAATATGTCAGGACAGATGGAAAGGTTGGGGGGGGTATGATGGGTAATCCCGCGGGATTTGGAAATGCATAAATAGGGATTACTGTATCATCTTTTTCTTCTCTGTTCGGGGCCTTGATCTGTTCCTATGAGAGTGACCCTTAACTCGACAGGGTAACATTGTGTATGTTCGGCATTTAGCGGCGTGGGCTGTGGCCGGGACAATAGCCCAGTTTAGGAATAAACCTGTGTTCTGACCTGCACACCTAGAGTCCGTCTCTTTTCCCTTTATGACCCAGCCGGGTCATTACAATATTATTAGGTTAACTAGCTAGTCCTGCATTGCATATAATCAATGCGGTGCCTGTTAATTTATCATCGAATCACAGCCTATTTCAACTTCGCCAAAGGGGTGAAAAATGTACCTAACCATAAACATCAATGCCTTTCATAAAATCAATACACAGAAGTATATATTTTTTAAAACCTGCATATTTAGTTAAAAGAAATTCATGTTAGCAGGCAATATTAACTATGGAAATTGGGTCAATTCTCTTGCGTTCAGTGCAAGCAGAGTCAGGGTATATGCAACAGTTTGGGTCGCCTGGCTCGTTGCGAACTGTGTGACCGTAATTAATTTGCCAGAATTTTACATAATTATGACATAACATTGAAGGTTGTGCAATGTAACAGCAATATTTAGACTTAGGGTTGCCATCCGCTCGATAAAATATGGAAAAGTTCCTAATTTAGCTGAAAGAATAAACGTTTTGTTTTCGAAATGATAGTTTCCGTATTTTACCATATTAATGAACAAAGGCTCGTATTTCTGTGTTTATTATATTAGAATTAAGTCTACGATTTGATATTTGATAGAGCAGTCTGACTGAGCAGTGTTAGGCAGCAGCAGGCTCATAAGCATTCATTCAAACAGCACTTTACTGCGTTTGCCAGCAGCTCTTAGCAATGCTTGAGGCACAGCGCTGTTTATGACTTCAAGCCTATCAACTCCCGAGATTAGGCTGGCAATACTATAGTGCCTATAAGAACATCCAGTAGTCAAAGGTATATGAAATACAAATTGTATAGAGAGAAATAGTCGACGCGTCATAATTTCTCTAATACCTACAACCTAAAACTTCTTAACTGGGAATATTGAACCACCAGCTTTCATATGTTCTGAGAAAATCACTTAAACGTTAGCTTTTTTACATGGCACATATTGCACTTTTACTTTCTTCTCCAACTGTTTTTGCATTATTTAAACCAAATTGAGCATGTTTCATTATTTATTTGAGACTAAATAGATTTTATTTATGTATTATATTAAGTTACAATAAGTGTTCATTGTTCATTCAGTATTGTTGTAATTGTCATTATTTACAAATATATATTTGAAAAAATATACAAAATCGGCCGATTAATTGGTATCGGCTTTTTTGGTCCTCCAATAATCGGCATCGGCGTCGAAAAATCATAAATCGGCCGACCTCTACTTCACAGACTAATAATAACAACAACCATACTTATCCCCTCTCCATGCATATTAAATGATATTATTCACTAGTAACTGGTAACATGAGTCAGAAACCTGCTCTCTTGTGAAATCAAACGTCTCGGGGCTTTCAGATGTTCAGTAATATGAACCACAACTATTCACTGTACGTCTGGACACTTTCCCCCATTATTACTAAGCAGTCAAAATCCATGACGACAAAATGATTAACATACGATAAGAATACTGGAACTGACTCAACACATGGAAGAGCATGACAATAGCCATAATACATTATTTTAGGATTGGAGCCTCGGTTGGATTCCTTCCACAAATCTTGACAGCAGAAAGAATCTTTACTTAATATTTTCTGTAACAGCAAATACAGCAGCAAACTGATTTGAACATTTTCAAGATGCGTGACCCTGGTACAGCCAACAGAAAGAGAAAGCCATGGACACAGCAGTGTGTCTTCCTAGATCTACGTGCTGGTTTTGGCAGGAACAAAGTATCCTAAAAGAGGCAAGGAGATAGGATGTGAGGAATCGAGATGAATTGAGACAGAGTCACTTATTAGGGATGTTGCTGCCTTTCTAGTTTCCTCATTACCTTGTGTCTCTTCCTTCTTTTTCAGCATCTCAAACACAACAGTCCGCAGCTCATCCACTGGCTGAAGGAGAGGAAATAGATACCAAACCATCATATTACTAGTTTAAATGAAATAGATACCAAACCATCATATTACTAGTTTAAATGAAATAGATACCAAAGTAAGCAGCTCTAAATTTAGTTGAGAGAATTCTTCAGAGAAGGTCTAAACACCACACACACACACACACACACACACACACACACACACACACACACACACACACACACACACACAGCTAGAGAGAGAGGATTGATGTTGCTAGACTAAGATTCCCCCTGGTGGGGAAGGAGAGAGAAATATAAAAGAAGAAAAACAGAGCAGATAGAGGGATGAAAGAGTAGCTTTGACCTGTAGGAAGACTAGTCCTGCCTCCTCTAACAGGGCCAGCAGATAGAGAGGCATGGGGTATAGAGATGGAGAGGTATAGAGAGAGCGAGGGGTGAGGTAAAGGGAGTATGCTGTACCTCTAACACCACTCGTACAGCCTCTTCAAACAGCGGCAGAACCTCCAGGTTGCCCTGGCGCTCCATCAGACGGGCCTGGCAGATCCAGTACTTGGAGAACTTCTCGGCCATGGGCACAGTGGACAGCATCTCCTGCACCTGGGAGGACAGGCAGCCCTGTAGGGGGTGGGGGAAACACACAGAAACACAGTCAGAAACACAGTAAGTCAGCCACAGGAACAGTCAGTCAGACATAGAAACACAGGCAGAGACACAGAAACAAAGATGGCGTCAAGAGAGGGCAGCCGTGCTTCTAGCCCCTTGGCCACTTTGCTTGCCTAATAATGTAGGAAATAATACAAAAATGAAATACTGCAAATGTTGTGTTATTACGCAGCCGGGAAGAACTTTTGGATTTCAGAGCGGCGGTAACTCACCAGGAATACAACTTTCCCAAATCTTATCCTTTGTTCGTACCCCCCCAGGCAATTGAACTGATTCCAGAGGCTGATCCAAAACATCACCAGTGGAGAAGACGTACTCGAAGTGGACTTCTAGTCCCACTCAGGAGGCGCGCATACCACCCACAGCTTCAGAGTATATTACTCGCTAATGTTTAGTGTCTGGATAATAAAGTTGACGAGCTCAGGGTGAGGATCTCCTTCCAGAGAGACATCAGGGATTGTAACATACTGTTTCATGGAAATATGTCACTCTGGATATACTGTCTGAATCAGTACATCCAGTTGGGTTCTCAGTTCATCGTGCAGACAGGAATACAAATCTCTCCAGGAAGAACAAGGGCGGGGGTGTATGTTTCATGATTAACTGCTCATGGTGTGACTGTGATAACATACAGGAACTCAAGTCCTGTTGTTCACCTATTCACTGGAATACCTCAATCAAATGTTAACCGTATTACCACCAAGAGAATTATCTTTGGTTATAATCACAGCTGTGTATATTCCTCCTCAAGCCAATACCACGACGGCCCTCAAAGAGCTTCACTGGACTTTATACAAACTGGAAACCACATATCCTGAGTAGAGGTCGACCGATTAATCTGAATGGCCGATTAATTAGGGCCGATTTCAACTTTTCTTCCTAACAAATACAGTCAACTTAGCCAAACGAGGGATGATTTAACAAAAGCGCATTTGCGAAAAAAGCACAATCGTTGCACGACTGTACCTAACCATAAACATCAATGCCTTTCTTAAAATCAATACACAGAAGTATATATTTTTAAACCTGCATATTTAGCTAAAAGAAATACAGGTTAGCAGGCAATATTAACCAGGGGAAATTGTGTCACTTCTCTTGCGTTCATTGCACGCAGAGTCAGGGTATATGCAACAGTTTGGACCGCCTAATTTGCCAGAATTTTATGTAATTATGACATAACATTGAAGGTTGTGCAAGGTAACAGGAATATTTAGACTTATGGATGCCACCCGTTAGATAAAATTCGGAACGGTTCCGTATTTCACTGAAAGAATAAACATCTTGTTTTCGAGATGATAGTTTATGGATTCGACCTTATTAAATGACCTAAGGCTCGTATTTCTGTGTGTTATTATGTTATAATTAAGTCTATGATTTGATAGAGCAGTCTGAGCGATGGTAGGCACCAGCAGGTTCGTAAGCATTCATTCAAACAGTACTTTCGTGCATTTTGCCAGCAGCTCGTCGCTGTGCTTCAAGCATCGAGATGTTTATGACTTCAAGCCTATCAACTCCCGAGATTAGGCTGGTGTAACCGATGTGAAATGGCTAGCTAGTTAGCGGGGTGCGCGCTAATAGCGTTTCAAGCGTCACTCCCTCTGAGACTTGGAGTGGTTGTTCCCCTTGCTCTGCAAGGGCCGCGGCTTTTGTGGAGCGATGGGTAACGCTGCTTCGAGGGTGGCTGTTGTCGATGTGTTCCTGGTTCGAGCCCAGGTAGGGGCGAGGAGAGGGACGGAAGCTATACTGTTACACTGGCAATACTATAGCGCCTATAAAAACATCCAATAGTCCAAGGTATATGAAATACAAATCGTATTGAGAGAAATAGTCCTACAATTCCTATAATAACTACAACCTAAAACTTCTTACCTTGGAATATTGAAGACTCATGTTAAAAGGAACCACCAGCTTTCATATGTTCTCATGTTCTGAGCAAGGAACTTAAACGTTAGCTTTCTTACATGGCACATATTGCACTTTTACTTTCTTCTCCAACACTTTGTTTTTGCATTATTTAAACCAAATTGAACATGTTTCATTATTTATTTGAGGCTAAATTGATTTTATTGATGTATTATATTAAGTTAAAATAAGTGTCCATTCAGTATTGTTGTAATTGTCATTATTACACATAAATTTATAAAAAATCAAATAAAAAATCATGTTTTATTTTAAATCGGCCGATTAATCGGTATCGGCTTTTTTGGTCCTCCAATAATCGGTATCTGCGTTGAAAAATCATAATCGGTCGACCTCTAGTTCATACAAATATTTACACACGTTAAGTTTCCTGAAAATAAGAGCAGTTGACAGTGAGGACGTTTCTTCTTTTGCTGAGTTTATATAGAAATATAGGCCTAAGTAAGTTACCGTATGAAGACTTAACAGGACTCGTTCTTAGGCCTACAGCTCGATGGTGGTTATACAAGGCTGCTATACTAAGCCTACTAATGATAACGACATTACTTATTAATATTTACACATGTTAAGTTTCCTGAAAATAAACGCAGTTGACAATGAGGACGTTTCTTTTTTTGCTGAGTTTATGTACATGTCTTACACAACCTGGAAGAGTTGCACCACTAATGAATAGCACCTGCGGAACAATATACCTGTTCCTCCAAATGTCTTGCTCTCACAGTGAAGGCAGAGGCGGTGTTCCAAATGCCTTGCTCTCACAGTGAAGGCAGAGGCTGTGTTCCAAATGCCTTGCTCTCACAGTGAAGGCAGAGGCGGTGTTCCAAATGCCTTGCTCTCACAGTGAAGGCAGAGGCTGTGTTCCAAATGTCACCCTATGCCCTACGTCAGTGGTGCTCAGACGTCTACCAACCACACCCGACTCACTGAATCACCAGGGTGAGCCATTTGGCGACAGCAAAATTGCGAAACATCTGTGGGTCCCCAAGGAAAGGTTAGAGAACCACTGCCCTACGTAGTGCACTACTTTTGACCAAAGCCCTGTCTGTTTTATTAGGCCATTATTCCCTGAATAATGGAAACTAAATCACCTGACCTGACCATGTGTTGGATTAATATTTGTGTTGGATGGATTAATGGCGACACACAAAGCAACCGGCCAAACCAGTTTTTTCAATCACTAAAATTAATTTTCAAGGACCATCAATTTGTAATAGTAAAAAAAAAATGCAATAGTTTCTAGTTGCCACCAGATGGCATTATATCACCATAACCTCACGAAGAAAAAAATGAACCTAGTATTCATCACTACCTTACAAGTTCTACTCGACAACACGTTGGTTCACTACTTATTTCCTACATGTACATGAGTGAGTCAGTACTGATGATTTTGTCATTTGAGTAGTGATGATGAGAGTTTAGGGACATACATATTTTATATTCACATTACTACACAATTCCATCTTAATTACTATTTGTTAATTGGGAATTTGGTAATCTACTACTTAATAGCTACTAAAAAGCGTCTTGCTGATGACTGGCAGCTTTAGTGTTGCCGGTTGGGAGAAGGGTGGGTGGGCTGAGAGGGAAACCGCCATGTGAACAGCCACAAGACAGTAATCCGCCAACAGAGTACCAATCAACCCCCCCAGTTGATTTGTCATATATTTTAAATGTCTGTCAATTCATGTCATCTAACCAACCCATTCCTCTGCCACACCTCATTCAGCAGCTTGATGCAGTCAGCCAGGCACCGGTCCACAGCTTCAACCAGAGACCTGGCCTCAACTTCCTCCTCCATACCGTCCCAGTAAGCCTGAGGGAGGGCCAAGGTGCGCCGCACCCGAGGAGGCCTCACCGGCATGGGGGGACGCTTGTAGGAGATGCCCCTGTACTCACGCCATTCCTGGAGCTTCTGCCTGAAGACACACACAGGTTGTTCAGTAAAATGTTGGGGTAAAGTCAGATGTTTGTAGTCCAACTCAACCACACTCTATTAAATGAGGAGCTGGGTGGAAAGAATATGGTGGTATAATGGAAAAGACCCAGCACATTCATATGCTACGATACCAACACACATACCTTTTACTGAAGTGAAATGACAATGTTATCTTGATGTTATTTCAACAAACAAAATCACAGTAGTTTTGTGCACTGTGTAACACAAGGCCTTATTCAACCAGTCTAGAGTTTAATATTTTAAGACTTCAAGTCATTCTGTATAAGATTGTCTGCTAAAATCACAGAAATGTAAATGTACTGTATTCTACTTCCTAGTACTTATCTAATTTACAATAAAAAAAACTAAAACTGACATTCTCTCTTCCTGGGCAGCTGTCATCTTCCTGCGGCCCTCTGTCTTGGGCACGACCCTGGCCTGGTCTCTGGGTGTCTTAAGGCCAACACCAGCCTCCCACCCCACCTCCTCCTGGCCATGGCTGGACTTTTTGGCAGAGCGAGGCACCGTCTGGGGGATCCACACACCATTTACTGTGCTGCTGTGAGGCCTAGGCCAACACGCCGGAGATGTTGATGAGGGCGATGGAGCATTGGGCTCATTCTTGGTGTCAGTGTCTGCCCACCCGCTCTCCACCATGCCTCGGTTTTCCTCGCCGCTGCTTTTCTGTCCCATCGCAGCCACAGCTGCATGCATGGCCCTACTCAGAGCCGTGTTCTGCCATTGGTTTCCTGTTATCCCGGTGGAAGCTCGAGAGGCAGCCTTCCATATCCTAGTGCTGGCTCCTGCTTCTCTAGCCTCAGCCCTGTGCTGTGATGCAGCCCTCTGAATACACTCAACCTCTTGGATGGAAACTCTGGGAGAGGTTTTGGTTGTCCTTTTATTACCTGGCTTCGTAGCTGCAGTCTTGTGCCCAGGACCAGTAGGGCCTTGGATGATGGGTTTAGGTCCAGTGACAGGTTGTCTCTGCCCTGCTGGTTTACTGGATCTCTCTGGGAGTGGTTTGGAATCAGTCCTACTCACAGCTTGGCTCCTCCTTTGCCCATTGTCCACAGCCGAGGCAGTTGTCCTCTGGTTAGTCTCACTCACGCCAGTGAAGGGATTCCTTCTCCTCTGAGCAGTAACTGGTGGCTTTTGGGTCACAGCTGGGACTGGGCTGGTGCTTGGGCATGCTCTGTTCAAGACCAGGGGGGTGAAGGAGGCTGATGCTGGAGCAGGGACGGTGGTGCTTCTAGGCTGCACCTGGACAGACACAAGGCCTGTCTTGGTTTTAACCATTGTGCTCGGACTCATTCTGGTACTGCTGGCTGTTTTGGGCCGCGTGCTGGCTGTGTTGGGCCGCGCGCTGGCTGTGTTGGGCCGTGCGCTGGCTGTGTTGGGCCGCGCGCTGGCTGTGCTGGGCCGCGCGCTGGCTGTGCTGGGCCGCGCGCTGGCTGTGCTGGGCCGCGCGCTGGCTGTGCTGGGCCGCGCGCTGGCTGTGTTGGGCCGCGTGCTGGCTGTGCGGAGTGTGTTAGCGGGTTTCCCAGTAATATTTGGCTTTGGTCTGGTTGTGTTGGCTAAACGTGTTCTACCAGCGTTTGCCAGGGGTTTGTCTGAGCTAGGGCGTGTGTTGCCGACTTTAACAGCTGGATTAGGCTGGGTTCTGGGTTGGTTGGTGGTGCCTGGGCATCTTTTGGTAGGGACAGTGGATTGTGATCTGGCTGGAGCCGTCTTCAGGCTGGTTGAGTGACTTGGGGCAACTGCAGAAGGCTTTGTCATGCCTTTGAGCACGTTGAGACGTGTGGTACTCCATGCTGCAGAGAGGAGACGGTTGGCAGAGCTCTGTTTGTTGGTGGTACTGCAGAAGGTGCCAGTGGTTTGGGAAACGGCGTTGGCCATCAGAGGTTGAACCTTCACCGTTCCCTTTTTCATCTTGAGGGAATTTGGACCTTGGTTCTCTTTTCCCGGGTCCAACTGTGATTACAAAACAATATCAGTTGATATAGTTCGTAACTATTTCCTGCTTAAAGACACCTCAACGGGTCGGTTAATTAGTATTTTAGATTGGTCACTTAGCAGATGCAGTAGTGAGTGCAAACATTTTTTATATATATAAAAAAAAAAGAGTCCATACTGGTCCCTCGTAGGAATCAAAACCACAACCCTGACATTGCGTGCTCGACCAACTGAGCCACACGGTACACCTACTATAATTCTAGCCTCACTATAAAATTAATAGTGAGCAAACTGCCAGGCTTGCTTTGACAGAGATGGTGTCAACGAGAGGAAAGTGATTGGCTACAGTACTTACATCATCCTTCACGGTAGACATGGTGATCTGCTTTGCTTTAACGGCATCTCGAAGATAAGGTCTGAAATCAGTCATGTGTGATAGGACATTATTTACAAAAGACTATGGATAAGACATGTCAAGCTGAAATATTGCCACTAGTTAATACTGTAGGGCTTTCACTCGCTGCCATACAATGTATAGAAAAACAGGGCAATTCGAGGGAGCACCAAAATGAATGTGAAAACGTCGTTCTCGTTGCCCGATGTCATTATAAATGACATATAATTAATCAAATTTATTTATCAAGCCCTTTAAAAAAACGTTTTTACATCAGCCGATGTCACAAAGTGCTAATAATCATTTGATTATAACATTGTAGAGAACAACATTAACATACTTGTACTTGACAGTGTTGATGAAATAAGAACGTTCATTTGCTGTGACCTTTACTAGTTTAAACTGCGCCTCTCTTGGTTGTATCCCTTTCATATAAGGTGTTGTGAGATGGTATCATTTGGAGGTGGTTCACCTCCAGATCCTTGGCTTTCATCATTTCAGTAAAGCAGACACCAAGGGATTAGTAAGAACAGTGGTTACAAATAAATGGCAAGCGTTGTGGAACAAGGAGAGAAAGGGAAGACACCTGTATAAGATCCAGGAAAAGGTGGGGGCAGAGAGGTCCTCAGGCCAAGAGAGAAGGGAGGAAAGTGTAGTCACAAGGCTGAGACTGGGACACACACAGCTCAATAGTAAATTGAAAGTGGTGGGGAAACATCTGACTGGGAGGTGTGATCCTCGTCACACCTCTCAGATGGAGACAGTGGAACATGTTCTATTTCAGTGCCAGAAATACGTGAGACAAAGGGACCGATTGTTATTAGATTTGAGAAGTAATGGGGTTGAATAGCCAGGATTAAGTGAACTGCTGGGGAAATCTTCAGGGGATGTAGTATTTAATTATGTATTTTATTTCCTTAGGGGGGCGAGATTATTGTGTTGGATTTAGACCTTCGCTGTCTCTGGTCCACACTCCAGTCCAGTTGGTGGCAGTAATGCAGCTTAAAGTTGTTTGCCAACCGCCATATAAAATCCACAGAATAATAATAATATACAATGCAAACAAGAACTGATTGTCTTCGCCGAGGGTGGATATTGCAATTCTGTCTGTTAGCTTTGTAAATAAATAATGAACCCTATTTAGTTTTCTATTCGGCGGATTTAATTTTGAAAAATGCCATGTTTTCACTCATGAACCTGCAGCCACTAGATAGTTTGTCCGTTTGACGTTCATAGTTAGCGGCTGCCGCAGAGCAGCGCCTCAGTTCTACTATATTGAACAGTGACCAGTTTATGATCAAACAATTCCATTAACGCTAAATTCTCAGAGTAAATAGTCGGTAACTTTTTAACCATATATGGTAGAGACATGGGGTATGGACTATTGTTTGGCTGAATTTGTATAAACATATAGACATTTGTATAAACCTTGAATGAATTAATCATCTTATATAGGCTATATAATGGCAAAGAAGATAGCCGTCAAGCCATGATGGTTTCTTACTTTGGGTTTGGTGGCTTCAGTCTTCCTTTTGCTGCTAAGTACTCTATCAACTGCTGCTTGCGCAATTCTGTGAAAGACAAGAAGCAAGTTTAAAACAAATCCTTAATTTACTCCACTATTTGGTCAATAGTTGTAAAGATAACTAGCTATCTAACGTTAACTGGCTAACGTCAGACAGCTAGCCCTAGCTGCAACATTGTTGTTCTAACAGGACGATGGTCCTAGCTAGTTACGTTACTAGTTTAGGGAGTCAATAAAACAGCCCAATGTCCCAAAAGACTCCATAAGTTTCCTCTGAACTAAGCTAACGTTAGTGTGTACCCTAGCCTATATCTAGTTTTTCCACTGTAGCTTGACCGAACGATAAACAAAATATTGTTTACATTGTATTATGACTAACGTCAACTATAGTTAGTAAGCTAAGAGGCCTGCTATCAAGCTAGCATGCATTGTTAGCAAGCAAATAATAGAGCTAGCTAGCGGAATATTAGTTAACGTTAGCTACACCATACCTTTTCTGTTAAGTTGGGCAACCATTTCTTCCGTGTCCATTGCTATTTGCAATCTAGTCACTTGAGACATGTTATTTTAGTGTAGCTAGCTAAATTCTTCGCTATTTTAGTGGAATAGAAGTTATGGTTTGCTAGCAAGCTAACATAAACAAACCGACTTCATCAAGTTCGTGGTCTAGTTTGAAATTGCCGGGGTAACGCCACTCTTCTCCCATTGGCTCGTTCAAATATTTGAAAAAAAACACGCCCAGTCAGACAGCCACTCCAATGCTTCTTTTAATTCTGTAGGTTTTATATGGATAGTAACATTGAAAGTGGTGGGGAAACATCCGACTGGGAGGTGTGACCATTGTCAGGAGGAGATGGAGACAGTGGAACATGTTCTATTTCAGTGCCAGAAATATGTGAGACAAAGGGAGCGATTGTTGTCAGATTTGAGGAGTAATGGGTGTTGAAGAGCTAGGATTAAGTGCATTTTTGGGGAAATCTTTAGGTGATGTAGTTTTTTATTATGTATTTAGTTTCGTTAGGGAGACGAAATTATTGGGTAGGATTTAAAATCAAAATCCTACAGAATAATGTCATCTCCCTAAGGAAACAAAATACATTATTAAATACTACATCCCCTGAAGATTTCCCCAGCAGTTCACTTAATCGTGGCTCTTCAACCCCATTACTCCTCAAATCGAACAACAATCGCTCCCTTTGTCTCACGTATTTCTGGCACTGAAATAGAACATGTTCCACTGTCTCCATCTGAGAGGTGTGATGATGATCATGTTTCCCCACCACTTTCAACTTACTATTGAGCCATGTGTGTAATTACACTTTCCTCCCTTCTCTCTTGGCCTGAGGACTCCCCCCTGCCCCCACCTTTTCCTGGATCTTATACAGGTGTCTTCCCTTTCTCTCCTTGTTCCACAACTCTTGACACTTATTTGTAACCACTGTTCTTGCTAATCCCTTGGCTTCTGCTTTACTGATGAACAATTCCATCTCAACATTAGGATTTTTAAGAGCCTGGATGTTCTCTTGATAAGTGAGTGAATTGGAGCATTTTCCAGTCCTGCTAAGTTTTCAAAATGTAACAAGTACCTTTGGGTGTCAGGGAAAATGTATGGAGTAAAAAGTACAGTATTTTCGTTAGGAATGTATTGAAGTAAAAAGAAAAGTTGTCAAAAATATAAATTGTAAAGTACAGATACCCCAGAAAACTACTTAAGTAGTACTTTAAAGTAGTTTAACTTTACACCACTGATATTATTACTGGTATAATGTAGGTATACCTCTCATATTTGTTCTTGTTGTGGTTCTGGTATTTGATGCATGTTGTCTGATTCTTAACATTGTTCTTCCAATAACCATGTTATTACAGTAGCCAACCATAATAATCGATGACAGAGAATATCAATTTCCATTTGAATATTTATTCAAAAGAGCACATATGTAGGACAATTCAAATGTTTGCATGTATCAATGAATAAGTGCAACATCAACAGATTGACAAATAAATACAATGATAAATAAGTATAATCACGGAAATATAAATACATTAATAAATAGTAGAACAATATTATGATTAGTAGAAATGTAATTACAGTACGCAATACGTTCATTTTGGATTTCAGCAATAAATACGGTACAATAAATATCATGGGCGCTTGCCACAATCTGACTCAACGGCACCATCTTGTGGTAAACTTTGACCAAGTCAATACACCCCAATGGTGAATTGCTCTAGGAGTACAAACGTACATGCATACAGTACATACATACATACATACAACCTGAAGAATTTATTGTGTCTTACAAACATACACCTAATCTTTAGACGTACAGACAGTGGTCAGGGCTGGATTGCCACAAAGGCCCTATAGAATCACATATAGAATCTCTATTGCCGAGTTAAATAAAGGTTCAACAAAAATACAAATAACATTGAATTATATAGGATCTCTATGAGAGATCTGTGGTGTCAGTTTCGGCACCCACCTTAGTTGTGGCGCTGGATGGTGAATGTGGTGAAGCGGTTGGGGGTTGCCCTCTGGCACATGTTCACCATTTTGGTGTTGTCCTGCTGTAGGGCCGTGCTGATGAACCAGTTCCTGGAATGGGCAGACTCCAGGGTACTGACGTCAACTCCGGTGTCCCGTTTGTAGAAGAGGAAGCGCACCATGTCGCTCTCATGGTTGATGGACTTCAGCTGTTCCTTGTCTGCCACCTCCTGGAGAGAGAGAGAGATGGTCAGGGGGATAAACTCAATGGTCTGACTCAAAACTGACTTAAAGGTCATACACCAGGAGCGGATAGAAATGTTACTCTGGCTATTGGTTTGAGTTTGTGGCTGTTGGAACCAATGACTTATATAATCAACACGTCATTGGTTGGAACAAGCCGACACACTCTCACTCTCCAGGACTAATAGTCATCCTCGCTGTATCCCATTCCCAGTCACATTTCACCAGGGTCGGTCTCCCTTGGCCTCTCTGGCAGTTTCCTTTAATTACACTGCAACTCAACCTTTTACATTCCACATGTGATTCAGACACAATGTTGATGATGTCAGCATTCTTCAGCTCAGGCACCATCTCCATGACGATCTCTATGTGGTGCATGATACGGTCCAGGTCTGAGTCAAACAACTCCAGCCTCAACAGCCAATTATCCTATCTATCAATACTGAATCACAAAATATTCAGCAGTAGTAGTGCTATTTACCTCTAGGTGCAGGGTGGGCGTGCCTCCTGATGTTATGCAGGATAGGTAGAGGTTGGATCCCTTGATGCCCAGGGCTACAGGCCTTGCTTCAGTCTCACTGGGGACAGGCGTTACGTACGTAGACAGGTTCAAATGCACTGAGGACAGAGGAAAGGAGAAGAGAGTCAGTCAGCATCAATCATCAGAACACACCTATCTGTCAGTCTCAGAGTGGTGTTGGTTTTAACCCCTCCACTGAATCTCATATTGCTCATATGTACCTAACCTTTCCAATTATTTCAGATTCATAGGAAGTGCCACTGCTTAGTGCCCCAAGGCAAATTGTAATTTAATTAATTTAATGATCTATGGTCGCCAAAGAACACACTCAAAGTCTTTGGCAAAATGTAACTCACTATGTAAGGACAAATGCAAATTGGGACTGAGCCTTGGTTGTTAACATACCTTTATGGTAGCTGCTGCCTCCCTGCAGCATCATAGCATGCAGCTCCATAGACCCTTCGTTCAGCACCCAGCACTTATTCTCAGAGTCAGTGACACTACACTCGTACTCTCCTTTACTGCTGAACCCTGGAGCTCTGCTTCTGGCTTCAATGTGCTCTGTGTGCGCCGAGCCCGACTCCAACACTATATGTTCTGATGAGGAGAGAGAGAGAGAGAGGAGAAAGCAGTTAGTTGAATGAATACACTTGATTGAATTCCAGAACTACTAGTCAATGAGTTGTGCCAAGATATCCACACTAGCAGTATGCCAGTTAGAATTAAGCCATGTGTTGGGCATGCATTCTACGTGGTATTCTATAGTGTGAACATTGGAACATAGCCCAGTGGTGATAGCTAATGGTATTATAGTGGTACACATTGAAAATGCCCCGTTCTGTTTGTGCTGTCTTGTCAACTCCTATGGTCATTGTCATCAGAAGCAAGACAGTACAATCAGATATGGGGCCAGGCTAGCCCCGAAGGGGTTCCTCCAATCCAGTCCAGTGATCTTTGACCTACCGTCCACTGCGCTCTCTAGCAAGAAATTTAGCAGGTCCTCATCCCTGAACTCGGTTCCCAGGGTAAACCCCTTGCCACCATTTAGTCTCTCCATGGCGATGAGGAGGTTGGCCACACAGCGCAGGGTGATGGGGTGATGGGATATTTCCACATCCAGACCCTGGGGAAGCTTGGAGCTCCATGCTACACTGGCAGAGGTGTTCTGACCAGGACAGAGAAAGTCGATTTAACATTCATCTAACATTATTGTATCAGTGTATGGAGAATTGTGGTTGGTCTGTTTTAACATTTACTGTATAATAACATTTGAATGTCTGTCATGCCTGAATATTGTAGGTCTGTCTTATCCTCATGTCTAAGTTGGGACTCACCTTCATTAGACTGCAGTTTGACTCAAATTCCATATTGTCTTTGTAGTTAGATCTGGAAAATAAAAACACATCTTTTAAAACGCCTGTCCATCATAGATTGATTGTATCATGCTTAGTCAGTTGCTTAAAGATGGCCAAGATCTGAAAACACATTCAGAGATCTGGTGTAAACGGGCAATCAATATACAGTTAGTCCTAAATAAAAGTTTTTATTAAACACTATATAAAAATAAAGACTGCCGCAACAGATCAACAACATAATACATTGTCAGCCATACAGTAAGAGTAGGTTTATGGTTGCCAATGTGAATAAAAACAGACTCTACATTTAATTTACCTGGAAGAATAGGTTTGTAGTTGGCTGTTTTGTAGTTTGTAGATAGTAGGTACTAACGTCTTGTTTTTAGTCCTTGATCCTTGTTGTGAGTCCCAACTTGTTCTCTGAACCAATGTTTTCTGACTACATGTGGTAACCTGTATGTCTTATATACATCCTGGGCACACTCTCCAGAAATTCCCCTCTACGCACACGGGAGGAAGGACGATGGTTTAGTCTTACCAGACCAATGAGTGAGAAGGTATTTTTTAATGACTTTGGTGATGAAATACTGGACTTGCACCCAACAGGATGGGGGGAGGGGTGTAATTGTTTTGTATTATTGCCAATATACTTTATTCAAAGAATTTATGTTGTGTTTTCATGGTGTTCTTGGCCAGGATTCCCTTAGAAATTGTATTTCAGATCTCAATATTACTGGATGAACAAAATATTAAATATTGTTCATGTCAACACTACGTAATATTAGTTACGATTAGACAAATGCACATGTCTGTATTATAATATACCTTGAATGACTTCCTTTTCTAAAGGACTTGTCATACATTATGCTACACTTTAACGTTTAAAGTGTTGATAACGGCTATTTTCTAAGAAGGGCTATTTTCTAAGAAGGGCTATTTTCTAAGACGGGTCTAGTGGCAGTTCTAGCTTGTATGTCTCCCTGGACGAACCCCCCCCCCCCCACCTACCAAAATAGAAAAGCACCGTTCTGTACTAACCTTCATTTTATTCAGACATTTGGAACAACACAAATAAATAAATCATAACATTTAAAACTACATAAATATAAAAATATATACAAAAATAAGACTCAAAAATATCAAAAAGAAGTAACGAAGACAAATAGAAACTCATTTGTGTTGATTTGTCACTCGAGCATCAATATGTGCTAACATCCCCCAACACTGTCAACCAAGAGTCAAGACTAAACCAATTCACCTTGGTGGTGTGCAGACTGGTTTTATATTATTCTTAACGATTTCGCACAAACCAGAAAACAATGCAACAATATGTCTGTGAAACTATATATTCACAGTATTATGAATGAATTGTGGTTTATTTGGTAGAATTTCATAGTGTGACTGATTATACTAATTCCATTAGTACTGTACAAAGTTAGAGGTGCGCTATTTGATAGATTCCCCCGCTCCCCCTACCTCGGACTTCCAATAGGGAGACCTGAGGTCAACCTACCCCCGCCTCCTCCCCATCTCGTACTTCTGAGTGGGAGACCTTCCCAGGCAGTAGCCTGCCTAGCTCACAAACTAGAATCAGGGCGCCCACTTCGACAAGGTTAATTGACCCACAGTCCCACACGGTGACATGATATCATTGACGTGACATGCAAATGAGCGATAGACTGTCACTGTTCCAAATGTATTTGTGCGGGCGCCACGTGCCGCCCCCGGCAAGATGCCGACCTGGGTGGCTGCCCATGTCACCTATACCTAAATCCGCTACTGGACGGGTCTAAACTTGAAATGACTGTGATATCATATGTGGTTGTTTTTTCCTACTAAACTTAGATGAATGCACTGACTGTCAGTCGCTCTGGATAAGAGCCTCTGCTAAATGACTAAAATGTAATATAATGCAAATGTAAGTGCTAATAAAATATACTGTGTTTTAATCATTACCTTTTTTCCTAAAGTCCTAGGAAACTAAACTTCAACCATTTCTAAAGAGTTTCTATGTTTCCTTTTGACATCAAAGTTTTGGTTCTATTCTTTAATTTCCTAATATTGTCAATCAAATATTCTGCGATGTCCAGCCTGCTAACATTTCATGGACTTTCAGATGTGAGAAAATTCCTCATCGTATTGTGAAATAACAAGGAACTTACTACATTATTTCCTCACTTCCTGTGTGATGTCACGAGAGTCTAGAATCTGCCAGCTGGATAGATTTCCAGTACAGACTGGCAGACTCTTGGACTGTGTCCAACTCCCTACTACTTTATTAGCCTTTACCCTTGCCAAAAAGGTGTCAGACATTGTTAAGACCCGTTCAGGGGAATCTCCCCAATTCACTAAAATATCAGGACTATGTCTATAATATGTAGGCTCCCTATGGAGCTATGCTTAATATCCGGTCAGTATGTTCAATAATATACCACAAAACTAGTATTATTCTAGTATATTGTGTTCGGCTCAATAAAGTTTCACCTGGAAAGAATAACTACTGTACTCTCAATAAAAAAAGTGGTGTAACAGTAAATCAATCCTAATCAGCCCTGTAAACTGGGTGAAACATATGGGATTAGAATGTTGACTACATCTCAGAACCATCCCAATGTATAACTATCTGGGGTGTGTCTGAAATGCCAATCCTATTCCCTGTATAACACACTACTTTTGACCTGGGCCTATAGGGGAATATCAAATAAAACATTTGTGCACTATAATAGGGAATAGGGTGCCATTCTGGACGCATCCTGTGTCTTCGCTGTTATGGATCTTACAGAACCGGATGAGCAACGGAATTCCCAGCGGTGCAACGTGTGGGAACACGTCAAGGATTTCTCAAGATCATACTTGCTTTCGCTCTTAACATCTGAATTTCACTTTCTGATATTATCATTCATGATCGACAGTGATGGCCTGTTTTGAAATTAGGTATGCCTATTTTGGTGTTTGAGGGTATTAAAAAATATAAAATGTCCTTCTGACAATATATGTGGGCATAGGAAGACACTGCAATTGGAGGATGTATTTTATGCATCGGCCTATTCTACAATATTCAATAGGCTACATCTGTCGGTACAAACTTTGATTGAGAAATCGACATCATAAAAAAAAATACAAATTGCACTACACCACTGCATCTACTGAATGTTTAAATCATGACCTTTCTTCCTAAAGGCCTCGGAAATTAAACTTCAACCATTTCTGAAGACGTCCGAGGTCATAGAGCTAAATGGAGAGTGAGCATGTTGTTTCCTCAGGTGAAATGATAGAAGTTTTGGTTCTATTCTATAATTTCTTAATATCGTCAATCAAAATAGCCTGTGATGTCAAGCCTGCTTACATTTCATGGACTTTCAGATGTGAGATAGTTCCTTTATCTCGGCTCGTCATATTGTGAAGTCACAATGAACTTAATCTATTATTTTCCCATCTCCTTTAAAAGAAGAACACTTTATAGGGAATAGGGTTCCATTTTGGATTCAGCCTGGGTCTTTGTTGTCATGGATATCCCAGAACCGAACCAGCAACAGAATTCCCAGTGATGCAACATCTTAGGAAACAAGATGATATTTGACAGGCACTATCGCCCTTCCGCTCTTAATCTTTGAATTTCACTTCCTGATTTACACACATGGTATTGGTTACCAGGCCATGCCATTTCTGACCACAGAAAAAATAATAACACAAAAAAAAGAGACCATTGATTGTCAGACAATGACACCTCATTCATGTTTGAAGAAGTTGTGGCAGTCAGTCATCGATGTGTCTGCATAGTGTGTTCTAAGGAGGAAAAAATAGCATTTTAAAAATCTGAATGGCTTTAGCCCATGTCACATACTATGTATGATACAACTCATGACATCATTCCTCATCAATTGGTCAAGCAGGTTGATATTCATAGTGTAAAACTCAAACAGTGGGTTCGTATCGATAGTGTATAATTCAAAGATTAGGGGGTTGATATTCAGTGTATAATTCAAACATGCTAAAATGTGAAGTAAAGGCTTTTGTTGAGACAACTGTACAGAAAAAGCAGGACCCGAAAAAGCAAATGTTACAAGTAAATTAAATGTCAACCAGAAATTGACGTTGATTTTACGCTACGTAACTTTAAAAAGTAAAGAATACACACTTTCAATCGTAGTCATCTGAGAAGAAATCAGGACCAAAGAAAAAGTCAAAACAGAAAAATCTCAGGTTTATTAAGAACATTCTTCATCTTCAAAACACGTTAAGACAGTAATTATAAAACAGTATGTACACATTATTATTGACATTAAAGCATACCAGAGAAAACAGAGGACTTATGCCTGTTTTATAGCCTGGCCCCAGATTTATTTGTGCTAACAGGTCAACTCCTTGTCATATCAAACATTAGCAGGACAAGGAGTTGACATGAAAGCACAAACAGATCGGGGACCAGGCTACATGTTTCAGCCAATTCATAAACAAGTCACCCCATCGGCTCTCTGCTCCCAAAAATAAAGACAATAATGATAACGATTGCTTTACCGCGATTAATGACACAGTGTTCTGAGGTACAAAAATAAGTGACCAGAGACTCAATGAGCATACTGAACCCAAACCATGTACACTTTGGGGTGGGGTCAGGTTGGGGGTGGACTGGACACCAAGTCAACAGGGACATTAACAAGGACACCAAGTCAACAGGGACATTAACAAGAGTCTTGAGGACACAGTGTTGGAGTGGAAACCTACAGGAGGGTAGCTCTCCAGGAACAGGGTTGGGGTGGAAACCTACAGGAGGGTAGCTCTCCAGGAACAGGGTTGAAGTGGAAACCTACAGGAGGGTAGCTCTCCAGGAACAGGGTTGGAGTGGAAACCTACAGGACAGTAGCTCTCCAGGAACAGAGTTGGAGTGGAAACCTACAGGACAGTAGCTCTCCAGGAACAGGGTTGCGGTGGAAACCTACAGGACAGTAGCTCTTCAGGAACAGGGTTGGAGTGGAAACCTACAGGACAGTAGCTCTTCAGGAACAGGGTTGGAGTGGAAACCTACAGGACAGTAGCTCTCCAGGAACAGGGTTGGAGTGGAAACCTACAGGACAGTAGCTCTCCAGGAACAGGGTTGGAGTGGAAACCTACAGGACAGTAGCTCTTCAGGAACAGGGTTGGAGTGGAAACCTACAGAACATTAGCTCTCCAGGAACAGGGTTGCGGTGGAAACCTACAGGAGGGTAGCTCTCCAGGAACAGGGTTGGAGTGGAAACCTACAGGACAGTAGCTCTCCAGGAACAGGGTTGCGGTGGAAACCTACAGGACAGTAGCTCTCCAGGAACAGGGTTGGAGTGGAAACCTACAGGAGGGTAGCTCTCCAGGAACAGGGTTGGAGTGCCCTGTTCTGGTTGGGGGGTGTTCACCTGGTCAGTGGTCACATTGCTACAGTAGACAGGTACTACCACTAAGTCTGAGACAGAAGGGATTCAGTCTCCCGGACACATATTAAGCCCAGTCCTGGAATAAATATGCTCAGTGAAGATTATCCATTGAAATATGCTTTTTAATCCAGGACAAGGCTTAATCTGTGTCCAAGAAACGGACCCAAGATTAGCTAAATGTGTCAAAGGCAGTGTGAAGAACATCCACATTGGACTGCACCATGTGATGAATTTCATTACATCATACATTCCAGTTCATCATGCCTTCCTCACAATTTATTAGTTGAAGTGAATCGGTATAAAATGACTAAGCCATCTATTCTTAGGCGTTTCTTCAAGAACATTTCATGGGAAAGCCTACCACTCGATGAGTAGAAGTTATTCACCAGCGACCATTTTGGCTTTTCCAATCAATACACCATATACATTACAATGTAATCTGTAATCATGACTGACGAGCCCCATATTTAAACTCAGTTGATAACAGCAGTTTACAACGTCAGCTTTCAATGTCAATGTAATTTATTCAGCAGAAATATAACTTTTGGAAAATAATCAAAATGATCAAATGTATCAGATGGGTCACGTCAGACCAAATCCTATCCTACTTAATTATGTCCAATTGTCACATGGGACATGTACCAATTCTCCACGAGTGTGCACTTGCGTACTCTCTTGCATGGATTTAGCAATGGTGGAAACTCCCTTTTGCCAATGTTTACATCAATCCTATGCTTTTACATCCACGACGAGTGTGCAAAAAAATCTTAAGTCATGCATTGATGTCACAGGGAAACATATATTTGAAGGTATTTTTAATATTCCCTGTGTCTGTCTAGACCACTAAGAGTCACATTGGCTCTGAACAAGGCGTACAGTTCAACATAACATACTAACCCTGAATCATTACAATTTTTATTTTATTTTTTTAAAAGGGAGATTCTTATTTATTTTTTCTCCACAGAATTCATCCCCATCCTTTGGATTCATAACTACACCACATCCCAACTATTAAAAATGAAAAATAAAGTTGTAGAAAAAAGTGCTTGCCCATTCCCCTTCAGGAGAGTTACAGTCCAGTTCTGGTTCCATGATCAATGTGAACACTTGTTTTAAAGGAGGTGAGGGTTGGCCCATACCAGTCCAGCACAAAGATATTACTTTAGACAGAGAATATATCCCTTTGGTGACTGTGTCCTTTTTGTGGAATCTGCAGTGGTACTGTGCTTTTTTTTGTGTGTAAAACATTTAATATAAAAGATGAATTGGAAAGATGAATTAATTATTTGGTAAAACAATGCTGTTAATTTGGACAACTACTATAGACTTGGTAAAATGATAATGTCACAGTGTTATTCAATAGATCGATACATGGGCAAATGTGCAGGACAGGTCTGGGAAATATAATATATGATTTAGGACTGATGAGATGGGTCTAGAGACTAAAGCATAAAACGGATTCACTGTGCACTGGACTGGCTGTCAACCACCCCGTTCAACTGCTACATTTAAAAGGAATCTCATCGTGATAATGACAATATTCTCAATGAAAACGCTAGATTATAAAACACAGACAACAAAATTTACAACGGAAAAAAAAATCTCAAATATACAACTTGAATTTTATGCAAAATAAATAGTCAATTATATATATATATATATATATATATATTTAAATGAAGGTATATTTGTCAGGACAGGAGGCATTTTTCTAATTAGGTTACTGTTCCCGAATGTGATTGCCACTTGGTCACACAGACAGAAACAAACCTTTAAGTTTTTCCACCCCAAAATCTTCGACCCAGGGCCTCTCACCCCAGTCCCCAGTCCATCTGAAAGCAGGAAAGGGCTCTCAGTCCCCTTTATAGTAACGTACCCTACACATCTGCCACATTCATCATCATCATATTGATTGTCTTACAACACACACTGGTGGTCCATCCCTGATGAATCCATTGGCATCTTTGGGGAAAAGGAGAAGCCCCTAGCTAAAAGACTAGCTGTCTTTTATTTACGCCTTCCTCATAGAAGTCTGAGGAAACTCATAAAGACCATTGAATCTACTATACACCTTGACATGAATATCCACAAATACAAACCAACAGACACGTTTTCCCCTCTCTCAGCATACATGGAATTAATAAATAGCATTTTCTTTTTTCAATATAGTATTATTACATATTTATAACATATATTAGTTTCCTCTTTGACATGCTTTGTTCTGATTGGTCTTTTGTCTTCAGCTGTATAGTTGGCGTTAATTAATGGTTGGGGGTTACTACACATGCGGATGTTGTTGTGTTGTTGTTGTTGATGGTGCTTCTATCTGTTTATTTGAGTCTCCCTGAGTGGTGTGGCTTGACAGTGGAGACAGAGCAGACCAGGAAACAGCAAGGTGGAGGACACACACACACACACACACACACACACACACACACACACACACACACACACACACACACACACACACACACACACCTCTCCCTGTAGGCATCTGTAACTAGCTACGACCTGTCTATATCTGAAACACTGATGGACTTTTTATATAAAAGTGAGAACAAAAACAACTGTTAATCCATATAAAAAAATCCCTTGTTTAGTCAGTCTAGAAAACGAATGGTCATAAGGGACCTCCCTCAGTCCAGTCCTATTGAGCCCAACACCACTACCATGTCACATTATCTCTATGCTCCATCTCGCTCTACTTCGCTCTCTCATACCCCTGCCCCTTCCTCCACATGGTCCTAGTCCTCCTCTCCAACAGCACAGCTTCTGACATCTGTCGTCTTCTTTGATCTCTGTCCCTAACTCTGTTACAGTACACACACACACACACACACACACACACACGCACGCACGCACGCACGCACGCACGCACGCACGCAGACAGACAGAACACACTTTGCAGAAACACACAGACAATGCAGTCAGACAGACCAATAATGACATTGTGCCATGCTGAAAGAGGAGGTACAGGGGGGATAGCTGACTGCCTGAAGAAGAGGGGGTACGGGGGGGAGATAGCTGACCATGCTGGAAGAAGAGGGGGTACAGGAGGGATAGCTGACCCTGTTGGAAGAAGAGGGGGTACAGGGGGGATAGCTGACCATGCTGGAAGAAGTGGGGGTACGGGGGGGGGGGGGGGGGGGGGGGATAGCTGACCCTGTTGGAAGAAGAGGGGGTACAGGGGGGATAGCTGACCCTGTTGGAAGAAGAGGGGGTACGGGGGGAATAGCTGACCATGCTGGAAGAAGAGGGGGTACAGGGGGGATAGCTGACCATGCTGGAAGAAGA